>NC_079208.1:10044213-10344213 GCF_026745355.1 Beta vulgaris subsp. vulgaris
ACCGTCCGAAATTCACTTGTATGCTAAACGTAAGGTTATGGAGGCAGTTTTATATAATGATGCATTATATTGGCTTCAGAATTCTATTAAAAATGTAATGCTTCTTAAATTTGATATGGTCAATGATACTTTTGAGAGGGTGATTGATCTAAAATCTTTTCAGAACATGGAAGCTTGTCATGGTTCCGGTCTAAATGATATCAAAAACATGCCAAATAATGTGAATCTGCGCATGCGGGAGTTTTATGTTCAAAACTCTTGTTTGATGAAGAAGCTTTTTGTAGCGCAAATAGTTCGTGGCAATGGTAAAAATATGTTGATTCCGCAGTTGCTTGTGACAGTGGGATTTTTGCCTATGTTCTATTCACGTCAAAATTTTGGTGGTTTTGAGAAAGATGATAATATTATTGATGTTTGCCGTCTGGTGAAATATGTTCAAACTCTAATATCTCCTAATTTGTTTTGATTTAATTTTTAAGGGCTGAAGTCACTTCTTATTATTCAAGTGCTTTAATACGCTGTTATGCCTTTGATCTTTTAAGCTTAGTTTTTTTTTTCTTATCTTCATTATGTGCAATTTGTTGTTTTTATATAAATTTGAATTCACAGTTATTAGAATCTCCATAAAAAATTCAAATCAATATATCTCAATGATATAAGTGAAGGAGGAAGATGGTTTCCCTTTACAAAAAGTCTTATATACCCTTAATGAATTTAAATGGCTATATATATTAAATAATATTTTCTTCTTCCTAATTGGCATATCTATTGTACAAGTTAACAATAAAATTAAGGAGAATTTTTTTTGAAATTAAAATTAATTCATTAAATTTGAAGTCATACGACATCTATAATAGAAGTTAAAACTAAACAAATACGTATCAAAATAAAATATACACAATTTTAATATGGCAAAACCACGATTGTTGAGTAGATCTAAAGTCTCTGAAAACCCTTGTCTTTCACATCGCTGTCTAATGCAGCCTTTCACAAGGGGATCTATTGATCTTTTGTAGTTTTGAAGTAAAACTGGATTCAATCCAAGTTATTGTAAACAACGTATTGAAATCTGTTGCAACCGCGCACAAATTTCGATCAACAAATCAATCTCTTGAATTACACAAAAAAACAAAAACAAAGTCTCCGAAATCTCACTGGGGGAGAGAGAGAGAGAGAACTCATTATATGGGTAGACATAACCCAATATATGGGTAGAAAAACTCTCCATTAGAGAGAAATTAAAATTTATTAGAAGCATTAACATAAAGAGCTAGTAACAAAACGAGAAAAGGGGCTTACTACCGGCCAAAAAGGATGGCGATGCTCCTAGGTTGAAAATTAGGATTTTGTGGGAGAGGAGAGAGGAGAGAGCAAAGAGAAAAAAGGGGAGAGGAGGCTACGAGTTACTGGATAAATAAAATAAAAGAAGGGTAAACTAAGGAGAATGATTTCCCATTCCAACGTATGTGTGCAAAACTCTGATCAAAAATTGAATTGGCAATATAATTTAATTGACACAATCAGAAAATAAAAATAAAAATTTGACTTTCATATTTATAATTATATTGATAAAATTTTAAAACCTAAATGTTGTTTATTATTCGGTAATCTCCAATTTATAGATGAAACTCTTCCACTTTATTAATATTCAATGATTGATCCTAATACACAAATTGTTCCACTTTCACAAGCTTTCTTCTGCTTTATATTTTTTTCTCTCAATACTATGTTTGAATAATGATGAATAAATAACTAAAAATCAATGAAACATTGATTTTAGAAAAACATATTAAAAACAATTATAAAAATTTGTTCGAACCAAAAAATTTGAAACATTGATGAATAGTTAATTGACAAAAAACCGTTAATACTACTCGCACGCATAGAGTGTAAAAAGAAATATGGTAACGCAAATCAATCTTCGAGAACATGCTCGCTTCATTCAACTGGTCAAACAGGTTATCTATCCTAGGCAAAGGATACTTGTTCTTGATGGTTACATTGTTCAACTCCCTATAATCAATGCACAATCTCATACTCCCAACTTTCTTCTTTACAAACAACACAGGAGCTCACCAAGGCGACGCACTAGGCCTAATAACCCTTATCCAAGAACTCTTGCAACTGCGTCTTCAACTCACTCATCTCAGGAAGTGCCATTCTGTAAGGTGCCTTAGATATAAGTGCAGTTCCAGGAACTAAACATATGGTAAACTCAACAACTCTAGCAGGTGGCATACCCAACATCTCACTCGAAAACACAACCATAAAGTCATTCACGATTGGAACATCCTCGATCACCCATCCAACCTCTTTACTCACATCTTGCACACTACATAAAAATAGCTCACACCCCTTGTTCATCAACTTCTTCACTTGCATTGCAGAATTAACACCAAACTTCTTAGGCTTCCCAAAAAGTCGATACGAAGTCAACTTCCCCAAAGGGCTTCTCAGTACTACTTTCGAAGCTTCATAGTCGATTTTGGCATTGTAGAAACCTAACCAATTCATCCCAAGGATAATATCTAGGTCTTCCAAATTGAATTCTATCAAATCAGAAGAAAATACACAGTCTCCTATCTTAACATGCAAATCTTTAAAGAACTTGGCACACCTTATGACATCTCCAGTAGGTATATCAATCACCTCAAAATCTACCAACCCCAGACTCTTAATGACAGACGACGAAACAAATTAGTAAGTTGCTCCAGAATCAAACAACACTTTAAAGAGAATGGGGTTAATAGAAAAAGTACCAGAAACTACATCGGCAAATCGTTCGGCTTCATTGCGACTCATCACGAATAGTTTACCCGGAGCCTTATTTTGGTTGTTGTTGTCACTAGCAGGCTTATTGTAACTTCCTTGTTTATTCTGTGACCCTACAAGCTTAGAACCTTGACTCCCCGACTAGTTGAACACAGAGCTCACCTGCTTACCACTCCCATTATCATTTTGCTCTTTATTTTTCTTGATGAAGCACTCATACTCCCTAAGGCCCTTCTTCTGTTAGTAGTTACAAGTTACTAAGTCTCCCTTGCAATCTCTACTGGGGTGGTTCTTACTGCACTTCTTACAATGGTAAACCCTCTTAGATTGGCCCTTGTTGTTGTAGTCCTAACATTTCTCCCTTGGAAATTCTCATTCTTGTTCTTCTTGAATTTCCTTGATTTCCTCCATCATTGAGATTCTTTCTTTTTGCACCCACTACAGCATTCTTCTTATCACACGTCGACTAAAGACCATAAATATGGGGGGCTCTTCCGTACATAATGTCTATAGATGAAAAAGTTTCACCACCTAATCCCAACTGAATTTCCTCAGTCAACCCTTGCTCAAACCTTTGAGCGTTTAACTCCTCAATGGCTACTACCTTATGTGCAAACCTCGACGGTGTTAAGAACTTACTATAGTACTCAGAGATGGCCATGCTCCCCATCCTAAGGTTGATAAATTTTTGGGCTTTTTGTTTTCTCATAAAAGCAGGATAAAACTTCCCTCTTAAGGCAATAAAGAAGGAATCCTAATTAAAACCCTCAATAGCACTCAGTCTAGCCCCATTTTCTCTTCACCAATCAGCCTCATCTTTCAGATACAGTACGACTTAATAGCCTACTTTCATACCCTCATGATAGTTCACAGCCCCCAAAACCTTCTTAAACTCTCTAATCCAACTCTCTAAGAAGGTAGGATCAACTTTCCCCTTAAAGTATGGTGGCTTAACTTTGGCTAGTCTTTCAAACATGTCCCTAGCAGAATCGAGACGCCCAGCTCTTTCTTGAGTCAGTATCTCCGCAAATAGGCAAATAGAAGAAGCTAAATTATTACCGTTGTTAGCCATTCTACTGTGCGACCTGAAATAAACGTAACTCTACTTTAGGTTTCGATACACAAGTTACATGTGATTCTCTATGAAGGCAATATTTGATTTAACCATACAAGATCACATCAACATACAATTTGTCATGAATTTATAATAATACCACAGAATAACTCATCATCGATCATACAATCATTCATGAATAATATTCACATCAAGTATAACACATATGAGGATCAATAAAAATTCAATCATAGTCAAATAAATAATAAAAAAACATTCCCATTCACATGCCAGAATAAATTTTTGCTCACTTGGATAACTAAATATTTGCTTTTTATTCTTCAAAAGATGCTAGTAACATTTTTTTCCCAATCCATAATATTGAAATCTTCCTAAACAAAATAAAGGTACTAAGAAATAATTTAAACCATTACTTGACTAATTATCCAACATTTATTCTCAAATCATAAGTACATATCTAAGTAATCTAGGGAGATACATTATATTATCAGTCCTATCCTTATTTCCTTGTATTTTCCTGGAGTGAAACTTCATCTTCAAAAGCTCAACGTCCTCAGTGTTAAAGTAGCATCTTTTAGTCCTAGTAGATCTTCGTATCTTCTTAGGTCGAGGCTCGTACTCTTCTGACTTAGAATCACTCTCAGGTCTCATAACGACATGGTAGATGTTCATCCGGGTCCTTACTTTAGCACAGTCAAACTCGTGAAGAACCTCATCATCATTATTGTCTGACATACCTACTCTTATGATCCTACGCATGAAAACTTCTAGGATAGTGTAGCTATCACAATTAGACTCATATCCTCCATCATCCTCATCATCACTTAGAACTATAGGGTTGTAGTAGCTTCCCTATCAGTCATATCTCTAGTTCTGTTTACTGAAGCACACGACATTTATTGAAAAATAATTCTCTCACTTAGTGTATGATCCCAACAATAAGCAATAAGCAAGAATAACAACAATATAAAGCATATCAATACATACCCAGGCCAGTTAGCATGCAAGAAATATAATCATACTGAACTAACTATTTAATGCAGTCATATATTATTTCTATCCTATATGCCCTTCCTATACTATCCATCTCTCACCAAATAATAAAAGTAATCAAAATAAACTAGAAGTATAAATAAATAATTAATAGATAAATTTTGAATAGATAACAAAAACGAAAAAGAAACGAAATAAATCAGAAAAAGAAGTTCGAATTTTCGAACCTAAAAAAATTTCAGACCAAATAATTTAAAACAAAAAGATATTCGGACCTTTAGAGAAAATTAATAGTTTAAAATCCTGTGTCTAAATTTTTTTGAAAAGTTATTTAAACCAAACGAATAAGTAGAAGCTCGATTTCTAACAAATTCAATTTAAGTAACTAGCTAGTTAGGCGCCTAAAAATATAAAGTTGGCACGAAAGGCCAATAAAACCTAAAGCTCCAAGATACCACTTTGTAACACCCTGACAATTCTTTATTTTTCAAAATACCTTTTTAATATAAACTTAGAGAACTATCAAAGTATTATCGTCTGTGTGATAACGTATCAGTTTATTCAGAATTTTGCAGTGGAAAACATAATAAATAAACTTAGTCAACCAAAAATCAAATCTAAAAGTCAAACAAACAAAAGTAAAAGCCAACCTCAAAAGTCAAAGTCAACGACAATAGTCAAAGTCAACTATGAAAAGTGTAAAGTCAAATATAATAAATAGTCAACACGGGCTCTCCAGATCTCGAACCCATGATGCATCATCTTCAAACCTGTTATGAACGATTCACTATTGATCCCTAGAGACTGCTCACCAAATGGATCATCACAGGATCAATAAGGCCTATATCCATGATCAACGTATACATACAAAGCACGCAATCAGCAAAGTTGTGTACTACATAATAAATAAATAAATAATCCTAACATGATACTAGTAAATAATAAGTATGGATAAATAATAATAAAACAACATTGTAGATTACTTTTACTGAACTGAACTTCACAACTAATAGGTTAATTGATTTAGATGGAATAGTCAATAGAATGAGTTGTCTAAACCAAAACCAGTCTTGAATGTAGAAGATAAAATACGGGAGCGACTTCGTATTCCCCTGACCTACGATATCGAGGAACCTTTAAAATAAAAATAGCACACTGTGATCAATCTGGTCCCAGGAAAAGTCATGGGCTATGAATATGTAAGCCAACTGATACTTGACCAACACTTCAGATGGGCACAAGTCTAAAGCTATTGTTATCCACGTTTCACTTTACATGATTAATAATTTATTCACTTGTTATGACTCACAAGTAGCACAAATAATATAATCATCAAACAATCATACATTTCCATTTTTATATTAGGATTAGATAAGGTGATCCAGGGGTGTGCATTGTCGAATATCGGATCCGATCCGAAAATTCGGATATCCGAAATTTCGGATCGGCAAAAATTCGATCCGAATCCGATCCGAAAAAATCCGGATATCCGAATTTTCGGATCGGATCGGATCCGATATCCGATCCGAAAAGTAATCCGAAAAATATTTTCACTTGATCCAAGCCATTGTTTATTGGACCACTACTTGTGCTTATAAAACCTATGTAGAATTGGGAAATTGATAACATTATATAGTCTTTCAAGCTTGTAATGCCAACACTTGGCACACTTTGGCCCATAAGTTATAACTTATAAAGTTATAAGTGCCTAACAAAATACAACACACAAAGCACAATTACACATGAAAAGATCAAAGTTACTAAATTCATATTACAAATTGGGAGTTGCAAGATTAAATTACAACACTTTAGGGAGGAAATCGATCAAACTTTCAATTCAAAATCATCCATAGACCATAATACTCCAAGTTTCAACAAAATAAAGACAACTAGAGTAGTACTCCAACTCTCCAAGGCTTCAATTTCCAAGTTCCAAACATCCATTGACCAAGCTTTAGAAATCTCCCATAGTGTTTATTGTTTCATCAATTATGATATCCGGTTGCTCCAAGGTTAAATCCTTCATTCCTACAATAAATAATGACATATGGCGTAAAGTATGGTGAAAAAAATAAATTACACACAAATGTAAATAGAAATAGTGAATAAAAATCATAAAATATACCTTCCTCCATTTGTTCTAAAGCAAGCAAACTCTCCTCTACTACAAGAGGTGCACGTGAAGTACGTAGCCAATCTTGTGTGCAAACAAGTGCTTCAACCATTTTAGGAGACAATGAAGTGCGAAAAGAGTCAAGTACGCGACCTCCCGTACTAAATGCCGATTCTGATGCAACGGTAGATATAGGAATGGCAAGCACATCTTTCGCCATCTTATAAAATATAGGATATCTCTTGTATTGATCTTTCCACCATTGTAAAATTTCAAAAGTTGGAACATGACTTTCACATGCATCTTCTAAATATTTCTCCAACTCACTTTTGTTCACATTAGTCAAAGAACAACCCGTATCTCTTTGATATTTGGCCGTCATGAGCTCTTGAAGGTCAATTTTTCCTCCACTTTGTGTGAAAACATAAGAAGATGTAGAAGTAGAAGAAGAAGTAGGACCAGCCTTTGAACGAGGCATAGAAGAAGCATAAGAATCAAACAAAGATTGTAGAACCATCTTAATCTTAAGGCTCAAAAGAGTGGCTTTTGTTTCATCATAGGAATCCCGCACAACCCAATCAACATAGTTCATTTTGTGCCTAGGATCAAGGATAACCGCTACAAACACCAAAATATTGATATTTTCAACATTTCCATAGTATTTGTCATACTTTGTCATCATTTGGGTTGCCATTTTCCTAATACCCTCATCATCGGAACCTTGATTGTTGGAAATCATTAATCTAGTCCCATAAATCTCATGAGCATAAGCATTGCAAGTCACATAGCGAGAACCCGATAACCTCAATGTTGCATCATAAAAGACACTTAAGAAAGGCAAAAAACTAGCAATCCTCTTCCAATCATCTTCCTTAGGACCACCACCAAGCTTCTTCAATTCTTTAAAACAAGAGGAATCTTTCATGTATAAGCTTGCAAATGCCTTTTTAAACTTGATAGCCGATTCAAGCATTAAAAATGTGGAATTCCATCTTGTCTCAACATCCAAAGTAACAAGACTTTTACTATCTTCTTTCTCCTCTTCTATGCATGTTTTAAACCTTAAAAGTCTAGCAGGAGAGGACCTAACATACCTCACAAGAGTTCGAACTTTCAAGATGGACACATCAAGCTCTCGTAGACCCTCTCGTACAATCAAATTTAAAATATGAGATGCACATCTCATATGCAAATATTGACCTTCCAAGACACTAGACTCCCAAATGTTAAGTCTTCTTTTCAAGTAATCAATTGCCAAATCATTAGAACTAGCATTATCCACAGTCACTGTCATAATATTTTTCAAACCCCATTCATTCAAACATTTTTCGACCGCCCTACCAATTAGTTGCCCAGAATGGCCAGCAATAGGACAAAAGTTAATAATCCTCTTATGTAAATTCCAATCATCATCAATAAAATGGGCAGTCAAACACATGTAACTCAAATTTTGACCAGATGTCCAAGTGTCCATAGTAAGGCAAATCCTAGAATGCAAGTTCTTAAAAGAAACTTTCAGATCATTTCTTTTTTCAATGAAAAGACTATAACAATCTCTAGTGGCAGTTTTGCGGGAAGGAAGAACAAATCTAGGATTTAAAGCCTTACAAAAATCATGAAAGCCTTCACGTTCAACAAAAACAAAAGGCAATTCATCCACAATAAGCATCTTAGCAAGCTTTTTTCTACAATGATCAGGATCATATTCCCAAAGTTTTGGAACACTAATGGTTTCCAAACTCCCATCCTCATTAACATGACTCTGAGTTTCAAAATCAATCAATTTTTGCTTCTTATCCAAATTCGGAAGATATAATTTACATCTCCTAACATGATTTGCTAAGGGAGTAGTGCCATTTTTACTCCACATCCAATACGAGTCTTGCAATACTTACAAGAAGCAAAGGTAGGATCCTCAGTTTTATCATAATGTGCCCACCATTTTGATTTTTTCTTCCTCTCACCAGTTGAAGCATTTGTTTCTTTCTTTGTCTTTGTAGAAGTTTTTGAAGTCTTCTTCTTCCTCTTCTTCACTTGCTAATCTCTTCTACATCATCAGAATCTTCTTCCTCATTAGTTTCATCCAAACCGTCAGCTTCTTCCATCAACAAATCCACATAAGTAGGAAATTTATGTGCATCATTATCATCAAACGATGATGATGCCATATTCTGCAAAGTGCAAACCAATACAATCAATCAATCATCACCAATTCAACATTATTTGGATCACTATTATTAAAAAAAATGGACATACACATTACACATAATACACATCAGTGGACAGTGGACATACAATTCCTTTGACATATCAACTAATCATCCCTACTGTCCACTGCCATCTACATTCTACACAACTAATTAACTAAACATACAATTCCATAATATATTAACAGTAGAGTCACCCTAGGAAACCATGATATAAGACTAAAATTATTGTTCAAAAACATTACAACCAATACAACATAAAATCCAGAAACTTTCAACTATGATACAGCAGCAATAATTACAATGATGTGCAACTTGAAACAGAACAGTTCATCAGCAAACTGGAAATTTTAATATGACTGAATCCCCACCAATGACTAATATCAAACAATATCAAGACTAGGGGTGTGCATTGTCTGAACTTGCTCGAAAAATGACGAACAGCAAAAAAAAATAGCAGCCCATCAACTAACAACACTGAACTTGCTCGAAAATTTCTCAAAAAATAAAAAATGGAGAGAGAGAGAGCAAAGCAATGACTGAATGAACTATGAAGTGCGAAAATCCGAAAATGACGAACAGTTTACCGCACAAAAAAATGGAGAGAGAGGATAACTTACCCCAGACTTGGACGAATCTGGTAATTTCCCGGTCGTGTGTTCCATTTTAGTTGCTCCGGCACCGGCACCGGCACCGGCAGCCGTGAAGTGAAGACTGAAGACTAGAGAGACTGAGAGAGGCGTGAGAGAACTAGGTCTCTAGGGTTTTGCGTGAGGCGTGAGAAAATAGTCCAATTAACATCCGATCCGAAATTGAAGGCGTGAACTTTGAAATTTTTTTATTATCTGTTGGGCTAGCAGGAGTAGCACACTAGCAGCAGCCCATTTTGAAATTTTTTACACTTTTTTAATATTCGGGTTTTCGGATATCCGATATGTTCAAAAATCCGATCCGTATCCGATCCGAAAACCCGATATTTTTTCGGATATCCGATCCGAAAAATCCGAATTTCAAAAACCGGATCGGATATCCGAAAATTCGGATCGGATCAACGGATAACCGGATCGGATCACTCGGATCGGATTTTTTTGCACACCCCTAATGTCTGGTGATCAACAACAACTTAATAACCCAAGATTAATTCCAACTTTAATTCATAACCTTCCTTTATTCGTGGAACGAAATCAACAACTAACCAACCTTTCATAGTTATAATAATCAACTTACCGAATAATGCCCTCAGTCCTCATAGATTAATTAAATAATCCAAAGGGAACAGCATGATTCAATCATGATCCAAACCAACATATATATATATATTAATCCCTCATATGAACAAATAAAACAAAGTTCTCAAATCCCATATGCTTGCATCAATCTTCCATACAGACATAATATAAAAAAATCATAACCAACATGCATGCTTCACACAACGGCATAAAACATACAAATCCAACTTAATATAATCACATATGAACTAATAATAGTTCCCTATACATGATACTACGTAAATTTAGTCCTTATGACATGATACCAGTCCATTCAACACATAGGTATTTACGTACTTTTTGTATACAAATCGAGAGACCACTTTCACAACCTTAAAAGACGCCTAAAGAGAATTCTCCGCCTAAAACAACCAATATGAATCCACAATCATCCTTTACAAATTTACAGCAATAATAAAACACTTTAAAATCTTCGTAAAAGTGTTTAAAAACCTTTACCCATCATTAAAACTTAGTTATTACAACCTCCTAGTATAGTATACTACACTATTTGTGAATAACGCTTAAAACTCCTGTTTAGATCATAAAACTCCAACATCAACATCTTTTTTAAATTTTCAGCAACATATTATATACTAAAACTCTTTTAAAACATACTTAAAATTATAAGAATACTCAATTTCATAAATTATAATATACTACTATGATTTTCCAACTCATAAAATCCTAAAAATCCATGCTTTGATAATTAAAATCCTAATTCAAACATAATATTAAATCTGAATTTTAATTTCTTCATTACATAAATCATATAATCTTAGATTCATAATTAAATCATCAAACTATAACTTTCAAACATATTTATATTAAAACAAATCTTAAAAATACAAACTTTGCATTAAAATAACTTGAGGAGGAAGAAATAACCAACAAGAGAGAGAAAATAAGTCTCGCGGCAGACGAAGGAACGCCATCAGCTCCTAGTCGGTGGCGCTGCACTATTGGCCGGCGGTGGTCCGATCTGGCGGTGGCGGTCGTCGCACGAAGGAGCATCGATGGCCGAAGAGGAGAAGAGAGGGGAAAAGGAAAATTAGGAGAGAAGAAAGAAGGAGGGCCGAAAATATGAGGGAGAAGGAGGAGAGAGAAAATAGTATTTAATGTGGAAAGTTGTGTAAAGAAAGGGAATTTATAATTTCCTCTATTAGGGGTCCAATAATGAGTTGGCCCTTGATGGATTAGTTTAATGGAGATGTACATAAGAAAAGCTATAAGGTTTTGGACTATTGTAACCCAATATTAAAAACTTTTTACTTTAACTCCACTAGTTTAGTTATAAAATGATTTTTTCAAAGCATGACTAAATAAACTATTTGATTATTAAAAATCATTAAATCACTCTTTTGCCTTTCAAATAGTCAAGTTTTTCATAAATAAATTAAGTAAATGTAAAGTCATACTCCCTCTGTTTTTTTTTTTTATCTTTCTCACTTGAAATCTTGGCACTATTCATACTTAGAGAGAATCTTCTCGATTTTTATTCAATTTATAAGAAAAAATATAGTCATGTGGGGTCTTGTTTGATTCGGCTTAATTAGTACATTATTAATATTCAATCGTTATAATTTTTACTAATATATAATGAGAGATATCTAAGTTCAAAGAGGTGTATTGGGAGATGTGCACAGGAAAGTGAGAATGATAAAATAAAACAAAGAGAGTACCATATATATATATATATATATATATATATAATATATATATATATATATATTATATATATATATATATATATATATATATATATATAATTCATAAGTTTACGAGGGATTATACATACGGGTCGTCGAGTCGTATTCGGGTCAACTTTTTGTTCGGGTCGGGTGCTAGTCGGGTCAACGTCGGGATGGTTCCAACCGGGACGGGTTAGCTTGGGTACGGTCAATTCGGTTAAGGTCGACTTTCATATTACGCAAATTAATGTTTGTAAAAAATATTTCCTTATTATTTTCGGATCACTTAGGGTTCGGGTCATTATTTTCGGGTCACTCTGGGTCGGGTATAGATTCAGATCGATCGGGTTGTTTCGGGTTCGATTCTATTTTAGGTCGTCACTTTTGGATGAACAACGAGTCTCGAATCGAGTATTTTGAATACGGGTCAACAGGTACGAGTATGAGTTTATTTTACCGACTATAAATTTTTATGTTGTATCTAAGTCTAACACTGTAATCCGATTTGATTTCATACACTTATAAGAAAGATATAACGGAAAAACTACAAAAACATTCTTTTTGCATTGATTGTTAAAAATACAGGAAATTCACACTAGTAACCCTATACTATGGAACATTTGCAATGGTAAACCGTTTTTCTTTTGAGTTTCAAAAATAACCCTATACTTAGTAATATTATACAACAGTGACATTAATGATGGTTAAACCGTTATTTGGACCGTTAAACATATTTACAATCCTAACCAAAGTTAATCCCAAACCACTACCTAATCCACTAAATTGGTAAAACCCCACCCACCACCACTCTTCCACTAAAAATATTATACTCCCATCACTCTCTCCCTTTCGATGACTTTCTCTTTCTCCTTATCACTATCTCCCTCCTCGTGACTTCTCTTCTCATATCTCTTTCTATGTCGCTGCTGCCTCCCAAGATCTTCACCGTCACTCTGCTCTCCTCCCCTTCATGTTGATGCTACTACTGCCTCCCCAGATCTTCACCACCACTCTGTTCTCTCCCCCTACACATTGGTGTTGCTACTGTTGTTGCGTTGCTCTTGTTGTGACCGTGGCTTGTCGGTCTTGGTGTTATTCTCCCTCTGTCTCTTACTCCAGTCTTCCTTCCTCCTTTGCCTGCTTCGCTCCGCCCCTGATTTTCTCTTCCTTTATCTTGTTGATATGGGAGTTTCGAATAGTTAAATGGTGTTTTTTTGGTGGCTGGGGTGGCTTTGGAATGATGGGTAGTTGTTTCAAGGCTATCTAGGTTGGGATTTCGATGAGTTTTTGGTTTCGGGGGGGGTGGGACAATGGTGGTGGGGTGGTGTTCAGGTGAAGTGGGGTTCTTGTGGAGGAATGGTGGTTGGGTGGAATATCAGTGGGATGGGTGGTAGTTGGGGGTTGGGGTTAACTTGGGTTAGGTAAACCGATAATATTAACAGTTGATGTAATCCCCCATAATTTTAAAGGATTTTATAAATATATTTAAGTATTTATATATTTATATTTAACCCAAATTAGTTCTGAAATGATTTGACTATTTAAAAAGGTTGAATATTTTAAAAGTCAAATGAAATTATTTTCCATGTCTTAATAAAGTTGAGAATATTTTAATTAAGCATGTTTTGATAAAAGTTTTAAATACTAAATTATATTGAAAAATAAGTCTAATGGTATTGAGGAACCTAAAAAACCTAAAAGGATAAAAGGAAAAAGAGTCGTGTTGATGATTAAAGTCCCAAGCTATTTATCTTATTCATCATCAAACTTCACTAAACCTTATCTCTTTTTCCTAAGCCCAAAAAGGAAGCCTTTTTATAAATATCCTAATACCCAATTATTTTTCCCCACAGAAGATTTATTTTTCTCTCTCCTCTCACCAAATCTCACGCCACTTTCTATCCTCTCTCTCCTCATGGTTTTCTTTCCCTCCCTGCACTCGTTTTTTTCTCACCCGATCTGATTGGCCAGATTTCTCATAGTTTTGTTTATTTTTAGCCAAAACCTCCTTCTTGAAAATTGTAGATCTCGAAAAGTTATTGAATGTAGGCTCAAGAATCATTCAATTCCAATTCTTATTCTATCAGTTATGGCCTCTGCAAGTTTTGCGATTTTGCTGCCATATTTCACTCGCGATTTCGGTATTTCTTTCTTGTTCTTCTTCTTGTTGGCTAATTTCTTTTCTTCTTCCTCAAGATTCCATTAAAGACTATGTTTTTATGCTTCTTTTAATTTTAATCATGATTATTGGATTTAATTTACAGTTTTAATTAATAATCTTGATTCATATATATATATATATTATATTATGAGAATAAAAATTCAGATTTGTTTATGATGATTAGATTAAAGTTTTAATCATTAAAGTATGGATTTTTAGGGTTTTAATTACTAGAAAACCATAGTAGCATGTTAGATACTATGAGATTGATGTAGATTATGATTTTAAACATGTTTTATATGTTTGAAGAAGGTTTTATGATTTTAAAAGTTGCTGAAATTTCAAAAAAGGTTTTATTAATGGAGATTTAAGAGTTTGAATTACTAGTATGGTGGTACTACGCTAGGAATCAAAAGTTTTGGTATTAAAATCAACTTTTGAATATATTTAAAGGGGATTTTAAGTATTTTAGAGTTGCTGTAATTTTTATTTAAGATTATTAATTTCGGTTATGTTGATTTCTAGGCGGAGAATATTCCGTAGGGGACTTTTAAAGAGTTAAAAGTGGCCTACAGACTAGTTTACACGAGGTACGTACATAATTGCGTTATAATGAAGTTAAGAACATATTTGTTCGCAGATGTGCATAATTGGGAATCTAGAATGGAGAGAATGTGTAACTAGTATAGTTTATTTTCAGCATTGTTAAGAACATATTTGTTAAGTTTGTTTGAGTTGGTTAAACTAGATTGTTTAACCAACTCAAACACTTGTTTATTTACTTATTGAGTTATAATGAAGTTAAAGTTTAGTTAGATGTTTTCCGCTGCAAAATTTTGAATAAGCCGATACGTTATCACACGGGCGATAATGCTTTGGTAATTCTCTAAGTTTTATATTATAAAGGTATTTCTGAAAAGAGAGAATTATCGGGGTATTACAGTTGAAATTTGACGGTTTGACCATCATTAATGTCACGATTGTATAATATTACTAAGTATAGGGTTATTTTTGAAACTCAATAGAAAACGATTTACTATTGAAAATGTTCCATAGAACAGGATTACCGGTGGGAATGTCCCTAAAAATAAAGTCAATCTAGACTCATTTTGCTAATTTTGATGCAGCATTTGTCAAAAATAATTATTGGGCGGCTTTTATATATCATGTATAGCAACATCAAATATCATATCCACTTGTTGTCACTAGAGATGGTAATGGGTCCAGGATCTTAACTAGTCTCGTCCGAATTCTATATATATTCTGATTTAAGGGTATGTATCTTAATTATTTGGACCCTATGAGTAAGGGTAGGGTACAATTATTGATACTATTAGGTAAGGATAGGTATGGATCTTGATACTATTAGGTAAAAATAGGGTAAGGGTACACTTCTCAAATATTCAGATCCTACCCAGACCCTAATACCCATATATGTATATATATATATATACATAATGTATAACAGATATAAGTAACCTTTTGAGTCAAAATAAAACCCTCAATCCCTCACCCTGACCACATTCTCACAGTGTCATCTTACTAGTACCTTACTCTCTCGCTCAAACTATTTTCTTTTTTCATATTTGGATGTATCACACTTTTAGGATGTGGAAAAACTATGTATTGCTACGTAATATGATATTTCGTGTGCTAGTTGACAACTTTATATATTAAATTGTGCTAAACAATTGTGTATACACGTGAAAGTATAAGCGGAAAAAAACTATACTGCACCCATTCTATACCCTAGACTCTATCCATACCCTATCGGACCCTACGAGTAAGGGTCTTTAAAAAATTTTACCCTATAGGTATAGGTAGAATATGGGTATACTATACATCTAAAACTTAGAATATAGGCAAAGGTCTATTCTTTTTCTACTCAGACCCTATTCATTGTCATCCCTAACTGTCACTTATTTGCACTTTGTCGCCTGTACTTAAAAATGGTCATATTCAAAATTACCTGTCTCCCTTTCTATTTGGCTCTTCTCTAATTATGTGCCCTTGCAGAAAGGGCGGCACTGAATGCTAAGAGCCTAAAATTGAAGGTGGCCTAGTTTATGCCTTATCCATTTGCACAAGGCAACCACTTTATATTTTCCTCCGATTAGCCAAATTGTTTAAAAGAAGAAAAAAACCACCCACTGACACTAGTAAATATGGAAACTCTACCGCTAGATTGGTTAGAGATTGCAACTCATTACCACTTTAGCAAAAGAGACTGCAATGTAAGCTAAACGTAATAAGATTGGTCAGAAAAGGATATAGAGGATCATGTTTCCAAAGGATAGTGATCTTTACAACCATTGCTTGCACTGTATAATATGAAATATAATAGAGGGTACCAAATGGGAGGTTTTATGAAACAAGAATTTTTTTTATCTTAGGTCTTGGATATTATCCTCACAATACTTTACCGACTAAATTAGATGACATCCATAAAAATAATTGGTGGGTTGGATACTTGGATTTAGCGTAAGTAATCAATTTTGGTATGTTCTCTAGTGACATAAATGTTGTTTGTAGTGGCTTTTGTTAAAGCCATGTTTAGAATGACTTTTTGAAGAAAGGAGTCATTTCTAAAGGTTCGCACTGTTATTTTCCAATTAATCTTTGAGTTGTAATGGTGTTCAGCGAAAATGTATTTAATAAAATTTTGATTGGTTACCGTGAATAAAATGTAAGGTAAATGGACCAATTTTTTTTAGCACAGGTCTTACAATATGGGAAATTTGTTCACGTAGCTCATGTTTGTGTATCCTGTTATATATAATACCATGTACTTCCTCCGTTTCTTAATAAGTGCAACATAGAGAAAGTGGGTGAATATCAAGGAATGTAGAGAGATAAAGTTAGGACCACAATAAAGTAGAGTAATTCAAGTGATGAAACAAATAAATTGTGGTCCCCTCTTGCTTTTTGGTGGCGTATTTGTAATAATATTGAACTTTTTTTACCATTTTGAGCTTGGTTGCACTTATTGTGACTATTCCAAATAAGGGAAATGTTGCACTTATTAAGGAACGGAGGTAGTATTTGAATATGAGAATTTCCTTGCATATTTACATATGATATTCTTCCAACTATCATATTTTATTACTAGTTGTCTACCACCTTTTTGTCATGATGATTCTTATACCGTATTAAAGGACTAACTCAATCAAAAGTTTAAGTTAATGGTTGAAATTCCAAAAATAGTTTTATATGCCATCAGCCTGAAGGACCTAGGTTTATTGACAAATATAGCTATTAAGACTAAGATTGGCTTGTCCATATTAGGACCTTATTGCTTAATTCTGTCAGATCATTCACCGAAACAACTAAGCACAATTTATTTATAAGCAACCACATGTGGTCGGCACAAATTAACCCAAGCTCCTTACTATAATAAACTGATAAATAAAGTCCAGCAAACCAAAGAAACAATGCAACTATGCAGGTAATCCAAACTGGTCATACACCAAACTTAATTAGCAACTTGCATTTTGAAGAAAATGTCCACAAAGATACAAAGAAAGACTTTTCAGGGGATAAACAGACCAAATTTTTTTTGGTGTTTTCACGATCATATGCCATGGATAAGAGGTAAGAGCTGTGATATTGATGCTTTAATAAGACTTAAAAGTTGTATTTTGTATACACTAGAAAACTCCTTTTCCGCTTTCTTTATGGTATGGTCGGGGATAAGGTATGTAAGGTAACTTTTTATAACTAAGATGGGATGACGCTTTACTATATATGGTGTGATGATAGGGTGCATCATGCATTTTGGCTTATTTAGTTCAAAGTATACTCCAAGTAAATTTTCTGCTTATTAAGTTTTCTTGTTTAATTTATTTTCTTATTTTGAACATTTATATCATCACAGAACAATCTCGCATGCACCTGAAATTAAGTATATCAAATAATATATATGAAAAGTTGTCAGTTTGGTGCATTTATTGCTTGTATAGATGCCTTTTTTAAGGATTTAATGCTATTAGGAAATTGCATAAACTATTTTTCTAACACAATTAACTAAAATACATATGTGTAGCTTGTTTTCCACTCGCTTATGATGTTTCACATGCTAATAACGGAGATCAAGAATCTCAAACGCGATTACGTACTCGATCTACGAAACAATAATGAATAAGATCATATATGAGAAAATTGCAAATTAGGTAATACCAAAGCCATGTTTGAATTTAAATTACAAGAAGAGAAAAGTTATAAGATAATATAACGAAAATAGCCCCATATTTTTGGATACAACTTTTGGGTATTGGGTAAAGGGTGATATGTACTAATCAAGGTTTTATATGAACTAACACATATCTCATTTTCATCATTTTTATAATTTTTCAACAACTAACACAAGTTTACATTCATATAGGGCATGTAAATTCATAATGTAATGTTAGGAGATTTGCGGAAAAAAAAGCAAAAAGTGGTAACTTCTATTTAAATAGTGCATAGATAAGAAGGATAAAAGTCAAGTTCAAAACCTTTGACCTCACACTTGTTAGGCGATGTTCTTTTACACTAAAATTTGTTGAACTAAAACTGTAGAAGGAAACGAACTGAACTCAAAAATTAGACTATAAGATCAAAAGAATAGGAACAATATCATGCAATACAATCAGTCAATCATTGTGATGGAACCTTTTTTTTTTGAACGGGAAGGAAAAGATATCATTAAAAATAAATCATCCGATACATACAATGATAAATAAGATCTTACGGATTTAGTAGATGACAATATTTTTCACTATGAAAGAAATTAATTTTAAGCATACTCGAACACAGTTCCAACTCCACTGCTTTAAGCTTAATACAAGTAATGTATTTCTAACTGAACTAGAAGCCTAAACTATAATAAAAGTCTAGTCGTAAGTTTATTTTTCCACATCAACATGGAGCCCTGAGCCCTATATAAGTCCATACATCCTTCACTAGCTGTGTACAAACTCCTCATTTCTTCTCTTTGCTCTTATCATTTGTCTCTCACTCTCCTAAAGTTTCGACATACTCAGATTCTTAACTTCACGCACAACAACATGTCAAGCGCACGTTTTGCCAGATTTGCTACAGAAGTAGCACCCCAACAATTTGTGAGTGTTCTTAGAATTAGAATGTTTCGTGCATTGGATACAATCCCTGAAGAAGAGAAAGAGATCAACTTTGGGACTTCTGCGTCACCTTTATGCCGCTCTGTTTTCTATGCACCAAATTCGGCTTTACCAACTACACCATCATTCTCAAGAACCTAGTTTTTCCATATTTAGATGCTAGCTTCTAATTTATTCTAAATCACCACCCTTTTATATTTTATCAGATGATCCAAGTGTATAGCAGTTTTGTTTTCGTTTTTATTAAATCTATGAATCTAATTTAATAGTTTAATATCTTATCTTTTTCCTCCTTGTTACTCCGATCCGTACTTTTTATATTTATTTTTATTTTTTATATATTTGGTGTAGATAAAAATGGTACTGGAGCGATATGTTTTGTAGGCACGTAAAAATTTCTCCTCATACATGTATTTTTTCCTTAATAAATTAAATTTAAATGTCACAAATTGATGAGGTAATTTGGCCTAAAACCTTTAAAACATTTTATGAAAACTGAAATAAAAGAACGCATGGTCCTTTCATAATCAAACAAGTCGAAAGATAGAACTCATAAGCTTTATAAACACATAAAGTAAATGAATCCTTAAAAAACACATAAATGAATCAATAATTCACCTGTATCCATGAACACAAAGTCTTATAAAAGACGGTCTCACGTTAGTCTTAACGTGAGACCGTTCAAGTTCAACATTGAGCTGGGGAAAAAAGACGGAGGTGCGACGCCGAGGTGGGGGAAAGAGATGGAGGTGCGGCTCGGGGTTGTCGGTTCCCTGGAATAACTATTCATCTCTCCATCTTCACTTCATCTTCTACACTACTCCATAACAAACTCTTCATATCTTTCAAAAACCTTCAAATTTGATCGAATTGAATTAAATTGGAAGATGAGAAATGAGGAAAAACATAGTACTAGCAGAAGAGTAAAAATGAAGATGAAAAGATGAGGGAGCTAAGTCAAATGAATCCATCCCTAAAGATTTCTTGTGTGATTATTGCTGACTTTTATGGCGCTTTGGCATGAATTAATTTCATAATGATTACTGACATGTGTGATCTGTATTTTGGCATGATTAAAGGTCACTATGCTACCAATTTAGTTACTATATGTAAATTGGCATGATTATAGTTATTATTAGGTCACTATGAAAAAAAAAATTATTGCGAGTATGTAGTTATGTGTTCATAATTATGAATTTTGGTATTGAGCGTGATTTCTAGTTATAGTTATAATTTTTCAATTAGTTAAGGAATTTTAGTAATTAGTTACGTATTTTTGGCTCTTAGTTATGGTTTTTTGATTCACAGTTAGCTTTTTGCTTAATAGTTATGAAATTCGGATATATAGTTATGACTTTTAGGTTATTAGTAGACCTGGCAAAGTTGGTCCTGATCCGAAAATCCGATCCGAAATATCCGATCCGTGGTCCGATCTGGGTCCGAACGAGACGGTCCGAACCTTGATCCGAATCCGAAACGGTCCCAATCCGGTCCAAATCCCGATCCGAAATAATCTTGATCCGAAACTCATCCGAAATCCGAATGATCCGATATAATCTTACCCGATCCGAAATCGATCCGACCCGATCTAAAACTGATCCGACCCGAAGGTAAACCGATCCGAAATTATTGGTTTCGATTAGGCTTTGATCCGAAATACTCGAAACTTACCCGTTTTTTTATATAAAAAAAATATCATTGGCATAAGTATTCCATTCATTCCACCATAGTCCGATTCTGATCCGAAATTATAGTCCGAACGATGACCCAATCCGAAACGATCCGATCCGGTCCGAATGTAACTTGATCCAAAAACGGTCCGATCTGAATTGGTCCGGTCCGATTCCGATCCGAAATAATAGTCTGAACGATGACCCAATCCGAAACGGTCCGATCCGGTCCGATCCCTGTCTGAATTTAACTTGATCCGAAAACGATCCGATCTGAATTGGTCCGGTCCGAATCCGATCCGATTGGTCCGATTGCCAGGTCTAGTTATTAGTTATTAATTGTGGTTAATAATTATGGTTTAATTTTATGGTTGATAGTTGTTATTCTGGTTATATTAGTTATTGTATTCTGATAAGTAGTTATGATATTTGGATATTTAGTTTTTTTTACATTAGTTATGACTTTTTGTTTTTTTAGTTCCGATTTTATGGCTAATAGTTTCAATCTAGAAATTAACTGAAAGATTATAATTATAGCATATGAATAATTATTTATTAATTTCATGAGTAACAATGATGCTTGGTTTTATGGTTATAGTTTTGATATTTGGTTAACAATTATACTTTGAAGGTTGCTAGTATGGGCAGTCAATAGTTATGATTTTAAGGTCATTAGTTTTATTTATTGCATGCATTAGTAAACATTGTTTTTGCATTGGTTATTTGATGTTGGCATAACTAGTGCAAAGATGCGATAGTTATTTAAGAAAGAGAGAATTAGTGCATTAATTTTTTTGAGAAAGAGAGAATTATATTTATGCGTGATACTGAAATTATGACCAATAAAATGCATTATAATCTTAATTTTATGATAAAACTAATATACTTCAGCGCTTAACTAATATATTTCAGCGTTTAACTAATATACTTCAACGTTTAACTAATATACTTCAGCACTTAACTAATTCACCCAGAAGCAATTTAAAGCTAGCATAACTAATAGGTGCAAGCGCTTAACTAATTCAACTACTGGTTTGATGCACGCGCATGATGTCAGCATGACATCAGCGGTCTCACGTTAACACTAACATGAGACCGTCTCACCAAAAACGGACTCATCCATGAAAAGCTCGAGAAACAAGCTTTTGAAAATATGTTACAAGCCCAAATCTGATTTAAAACAAATAAGATATAAGCAATGTACTAAAACAAACTTAACCGTGGATCACTTTAATTGGATGGGTCATATATTTTTTGTTAGAAGTCCAGATGAAGCGATTCCAAATATTTTGGAAAGTAGAATTATGTAACTTTTCAACAATCAACATGTCTTTAAGATTTTCATGATAGTTCTAAATCAAAATTAAAGCACAGTAATAGTGTCACCATGTAGAATTTCTCTATCTTTATTGATGTTAAAGCTTTATGTTTGATTTTCTGTTTTATGAGTTTTTCGAACTTGATAGGTGCATAGTTCAGTCTGCCCATGTCTTAGCAGTTAGGGCAAGATAGGAAAAGCTGGTCTAAGCTAGTTCATGTCTTTGTGTTTGTTTGTTTTTTGGTTGTTTGTGCTTTTGTGAAAAAAATGTATCTCATGTTGTTCCAACCGAATGCGCTTATTTCTTAAGTAGTTGCCAGGCTCCTACCGCATGATACACCCAAAATCATTAAAATCTTTTAGTCAATTGTATTAAAAGTATAATCACTATAAATTAAAGAGCAAAATTGGCCTCAACACCCTGAATTATAATTTGGGTGTACTCAACACCACCAACTATGACTAGTAGCCTAAACACCACCAACTATGGGGTGGGGTGCATTTCGTATCATAAATTAGGCCGAAAGCCTAAAATGTTGCTGAAGACGATGGGTTTTTATGGTACAAATTGCACCCAACCCCTTAGTTGGTGATACAGACTGCACCCCGTCCCGTAGTTGATGGTGTTTAGGCTGCTAGTCATAGTAAATGATATTAGATGCACCTGAATTATAATTAAGAGTGTTAGGCCAATTTTGCCTAAATTAAATTATAATCATGAAAGCATACTACTAATTCTAAATCGAGAAGCTCGTGCATCTCCAAAGTTTAAAAGCTAGTAATTAATAATTCTAGCAACTAGACCGGATTTCTAAACAAAACATAACTCACGGCATTATATGGACTAATAACTAGTGAAATAACAAAAAAATATAATGTTCAATTCACGTTAGGTTCAATAGAGAAAGCAAATACATTTTGCCCATGTTTGGTTCACTAAAAACAATGATTGGAAACGGAATGAAAACCTTGTTTCCGATTCAATTTGTTTGGTTCAACACCCATGGAAACCCAATCCCTTACTTAGTTGTAACTCAATCCCCTCATTTGTTACCTTACTTCACCCAGCGATAACAAATTTGTTACCTCCTCTAATCTAATCCCCGTCCCTGTCATTTCTCTCACCTCACCTCTCCTCTCTATCTTCCATTGATGATTTGTGAAGATAATTGCAACATATCAGGCAAGATTTTCCAATTTTTCATTTTGAGGATCGAATTTGTCTTGGTAAGCATTTGATTTATAGCATTTTGTATTTTGTTGTTGAAATTTTTGGATTTGTTGGATTTGGTGCGACATGAACAATAGTTTTCCACACGAACTATTGGGTTTCAGTTTTTTTCAAATGAAACTATATCTCAAAATCTGAAATCTGAAAATTCCTTTTCTTTTTCAAACAAAAATTTTATATCGAATTTTCATTTTTGCTTATACTGTTCATATTTGTAATGTATCAAGTTAGATTTTTGGGTCAATGAGTTAGACTTGTAGACGTTGTAGTGATTAAATTCCATAACCTGAATCTATATTTTTTTTCTTTTCATTTTTTCATTGTTGGAAGGATTTTTGCAGTAGGGAGCTTCTCCAATAATCATTTGATAATATCCTAATTTTTTGGGTTTAGATTTGATTTGGTGTGGTGATGGCTTGAATGATTCCTTTCCTTCATTGAACCAAACCATCGATAAAAGTAACGGTTATTGTTACCATTCCACTCCTCTAACTCATTCCATTCCCTTTCCATTCCATAGTTTGAACCAAACGAGCCCTTTGTGTACTATCGAGAATCTCTCTAAAAAAAACACCATAGCCAATGGGCCTAAGTGAGTAAGTTACTAGAGACTAGCATTCTAAACTTTAGGTAACCCATATAAACTTTGGTGGTATTTTGCAACGAGGTGAAACTGAAACTAACACAAAATCACAAGCCCAAACTCCAAAGCTCACCCACTCAAAACATCCGCCGCATATACATCGTCCATCGACTGGTGGCCATCCCCATGGCAGTAGTGCGCAGGGCGTTCGAGTTGCGGCTCCATATATCGCTGAAATTCATAACAGCCAACGTGATAGACCAAAGTAACGGCCAAATAGTGGCGCAAGTCTCGACCATCGAGCACGCTCTTAAACAAGCGTTCGAGCTTGGGCGCACCACTAAGAATCCTCAGGCTGCTGCTGTTGTAGGTGAAGTCCTTTCAAGACGGCTCAAATTGGAGGCCCTTAATCATCATGGTTTGGAACATGGGGTTCACACTAACGTCTTCAAACAGGTCCATAAAAAGGGGGTTCAGGATTGTGGTGCTAATGCTAAAATTGTTTGGTCTGTTATTAATTCGCTTAGGGAGAATGGGATTCGGATTATTGTACATGATGCTGATTTTGATGATTCTACTAGTATATCATAATTTGTTATCTATGGTCCATGATCTTACCATTTCATTGTGTTTATCAATTATCATTTCATTTTGTTTATCAATTATCAATTACTCCCTATAGTCCTTGTTTTTTTCACTGTCTCCAAGACGTATTTTTGACCTTTAATATCTTCAATTTCATATTAATAAAAAAATATAAAAAGAAGTTGATATTATGAAACTACATATTAAGACGAATCTAACAAGATCTCACATAAATATGTTTTTTTATATATACAAATGAGAATATTCTGTCAAAGATTTTAAAGTTTGACCCACCAAAAATGAGGTAGTACTATATTATGGGACGGATGGAGTATCAATTATGTAAGTACTTGTTGATTTTTTTTTTGCTTTTGCTTTGTGTGTTTTTCATTACTGGGATTATGGTGAACTTCTTTAGTTGCTTAGGCGAGAAATAGCATATTTTAGGGCGTCCATGGTAGCCGTAAGATGAATGGCCCATGGGCTTCAGCCTTAATTTTTGAGCTTGATCAGTTTAAGAGTGAAAAAGTGGTAGACAGTAGATTAGTAGAAGCACGCATTCATCTTCCTATGGACATCAATTTCTAGATGTTTTTCTTAAAATGGAACGGCTTGCTGACTTGCAATAGAGGACCTCAGGTTCATTATAATGGTTGTGATAAGACCCCTGAAAGCCCAGTTCATAAGGCAGATAACAAGTTAAGAATTGACGCTCGCTGGAAAATTGGTGGTGGTGTACTAGTGGTGAAATTCATGGCTTGCAGACTTGCAATAAGCTAACCTTTGATTATCTTAGAATAAGTTAACTTTGATATCACTTATACTTTTAACAAGTCAAATGACATAACCTATTGAACAAGTAAATGAGGTTTTTTTTTTAATTTTTCAATTTTTCTTTCTCTTCACTCTATTCCCACCTTCATGTTCCCCCATATTTCTCCTGCCATCCTCTCTTTCAACATCGACAACATCACGGTGGCCCAAATCACAAAGCACTCGTACCCCATTATTATCTTACGCTTTCTCTCTCTCCGTCGCCCGATGGTTTATTTTGGTGGGTGGGTTTCGGTGACTGATTTTCGATTATTTGCAGCGAGTTTGGGGCGTTTTGTTGTTGTTTCATCTGGCCGATTAATTGGGTGTGGTTCAGGGTTGGTTGTGGGTGATTTGTGGTGTTTCGTTCATGGTAGGTTTGTGGTGTTGGTGTTCGTGGCAAATGGGGGTGGCTTTGGGGAGGCAATTGAAATGTTGGTTGGGCTGGTTTCGTGTGGGTTGGGTTGTGGTTATATGGTTTGAGGAGATGTTGCAGTGGAGTTTGGGAGGAGGGAGGAGGTTGAGCCGTGGAGGAGAGATGAGGGTTTATTGGTTTTGGGTTGTGGATGAAAAAGGGTTGGTGGGTGTAATAGGATTTACGATGCGGAAATACAAACAATTTGTACAAAACCTATTCCCAAGAACACCCTAAAATACTATAATGAATTTACAGGAAGGAGTTAAGTTATTATACCTTTGTAGCGTGCCTCCGTTGATGTTAACTCTAGAATCTCAAGTGAAATCCCTCCACAAGTAGTCCACCACCACAATGAAGATTAGACTTTTAGATTTGCTAGAACTTAAAAACAACTAATAGTTTTTGAAATAATACTCTCTTGTAACTTTTAGAGAACAAAAGTTTCTCACCCTCATTTACACTTTTCACGGCTAAGCATATATATGTATTGAATCATCAAAATGATTCTTACCTACCCTCATGATTTGCGTACAATCCTTTTCATCAAAAAGGATACAGTAATACTTTCCTCACTTAAGGGATTTGTGTACAATCCTTTTTCCATAAAGGAGGATACAATAATGCTTTCCTTACTTAAGGGCAATCAATCATCACATGATTGATTTAGTCACTCATTTAATTAATTGATTCCAATCAATCAAAGATTAACATAATCATTTATTCTATAATTGATATTTTACTAAATAAGAAGATATTACAATTATCTCATTTTATTTTAGTAATAGAGTATTTATTTGTATTATCAAATAATATTAGTCTCCACTAGACTAACTAATGTTATTGTAGTTTAGGTGTGACCCTGTAGGTCCAAACAAGTTCAGTAGTAAATATTAAAACATTTATTAATATTACAAGTCAAGATTGGCTTCTAGCAAAGCATCATGACTATCTAAACTATATTGGATATAATTAATAATTTAAAACCTTTTGAGTTATGCACTTGATCGTAGGACATACTCCAACAATCTCCCACTTGTCCTAGAGCAAGTGGTGCTTTATAATTCCTTTGTCCTTTATTGTTATATCTGAACACAAGGTAAGAAATCTTGTCATCCTTATGAAATCCAGAATATTTCTCAGTCTCCAAGTTCAACTGTCAAATGAATGATTGAATCACAATCCATTCGAGCATGGCCATGCATTTTACAGTTTAAACTCTATGAGAGGCCAAAACAACATTCCTATGTAATAGGAGGACAATTCCATCTTATTTACCCTCTATCCTTCACACGACTCATAGCAGCATGTACATTGCCTTTATAGTCTCCTTTTACGGCACGACGTTTGACAATGCCAAAGTGTACTAGTCACCAATGTAAGGAATCAGTGGCAAACTCAAGTCTGAGGAATCAACTCATTTATAATTTTAGAGAAACTTATGACATTCAGCTCTTAAAGATTTCTCTATGTGGGTCAAATCCAATGTGTATTCACCAATTCACATTAATATAATTGATTAGACATCCAATGCCCCTATGATCCATGAAACATGATCATCAATCAAATTAATAACTAATCATTATAGGTCATTAATGTACCTACTTAATGACCTGATTAGGGATTAGGTAATCATTTATTTTAGTTCACTTAATAGGGTTCCATAGTTGAGTCCTCGTACTCAACATCCTATTTAAAACAACTGATTACTTTGGACATTTGTTTTAATACTAAACCGAATTTAAACAAACATATATTTATATAAAAATAAAAATAAACATAAACCTTTTATTTCAATAATGAAATGCGTTCAATATTAAAAAAACTAATAGGTCATTCTCCAATGTTCCTAATTCCCATAGCTGAAATATGAGTCTCATGTTTCTGCTGAGAAAGTGGCTTAGTAAGCGGATCTGCAACATTGCTATCCGTATGAACTTTACATATCCTAACATCTCCTCGATCAACTATTTCACGAATCAGATGAAATCTCCTGAGTACATGTTTGGATTTTTGGTGTGATCTTGGTTCTTTTGCTTGTGCTATAGCTCCAGTATTATCACAATAAACATCCAAAGCACTAGCAATACTCGGAACCACTCTAGTTCAGAAATGAACTTCTTAATCCAGACAGCTTCTTTTGCTGCTTCTGATGCACAATATACTCAGCTTCAGTTGTAGAATCTGCTATGGTGCTCTGTTTGGAACTTTTCCAACTCACCGCTCCTCCATTTAAACAAAATATGAATCCCGACTGCGATCGAAAATCATCCTTATCTGTTTGGAAACTAGCATCAGTATAACCTTTTATACTTAGCTTATCCTCTCCTCCATAAACTAAGAATTTTTCTTTAGTCCTGTTAAGGTACTTTAGAATATTCTTCACAGCAGTCCAATGGTCATCACCTGGATTTGCTTGGTATCTACTGGTCATGCTCAAAGCATAGGAAACATCTGGTCTAGTACATATCATGGCATACATGATGGATCCAATAGCTGACGCATATGGATCTTGCTCATGCGGTCTTTCTCATCAGTTGTCGAAGGACACTGAGTCTTGCTCAGACTTATGCCATGAGACATGGGTAGAAAACCTCTTTTACAACCTTTCATATTGAACCTAGTCAGAACCTTATCAATATAAGTTTCTTGACTTAGTCCAATCATTCTTTTAGATCTATCTCTATAGATCTTAATGCCTAGTATGTATTGAGCCTCACCAAGATCTTTCATTGAGAAACACTTTCCAAGCCATATCTTTACAGACTCTAACATGGAAATGTCATTTCCAATCAGAAGTATGTCATCTACATACAAGACCAAGAAAACAATCTTACTCCCACTAACTTTCTTGTAAACACAAGATTCCTCTTCATTTTGAGAAAACCAAAACCTTTGATTGACTCGTCAAATCGGAGGTTCCAACTCCTTGATGCTTGCTTTAATCCATAAATGACTTTTGAAGCTTGCATACCTTCTTAGGTGCATTAGGATCAATAAAACCCTCTGGTTGTGTCATGTACACTTCTTCTTCCAAAAAACCATTTAGGAAAGCGGTTTTAACATCCATTTGCCATATTTCATAGTCATAATATGAGGCAATTGCTAGAAGTATCCGAATAGATTTCAGCATAGCTACTGGTGAAAAGGTTTCATCATAGTCTATACCATGAATTTGTTTGAAACCTTGTGCCACCAGCCTAGCTTTATGGATATATACATTTCCATCCATGTCAGTTTTCAACTTGAAAACCCATTTGCATCCAATAGGTTTAACCCCATCGGGCAAATCAACCAAGTTCCAAACTTGATTTTCATACATGGAATCCATTTCGGATTTCATGGCTTTTGACCATAAGTCGGAATCTGAACTAGCCATAGCTGCTTTTAGGTAGTAGGCTCATTGTTTTCTAAAAGCAATATTTCTTTATTATCAGACATGAGAAATCCATATCTCTCAGGTGCTGAAATTTTCCAGTAGACCTACGAGGGGCGGGTGCCACAGAGGTAGATTCCTCAACAGGTTGTGGAGTCTTATCAGTTTCCACAATAACTGTGGATGCTCCTGATATTGTGGCTCATTTTCAGCTCGAATTTCCTCGAGGTGAATATTTCTCCCACTTGAATTTCTAGAAAGATGTTCTCTTTCGAGAAAGACACCAGTTCGAGCCACAAACACTTTGTTCTCAGTTTTATTATAGAAGTAATACCCTTTGTTTCCTTTGGATAACCCACAAAGTAACATTTGTCAGATTTAGGTGCAAGTTTGTCAGATTGTAAACGTTTTACATAAACTTCGCATCCCCAAATTTTAAGAAAAGACATAGTTGGAGTTTTTCCAGCCCATAACTCATATGGAGTCTTTTCAACAGCTTTGGTTGGAGTTCTGTTTAAGATTAGTGCGGCAGTTTCCAAGGCATGACCCCAGAATGATATCGGAAGATCGGCCTGACTCATCATTGATCGAACCATATCTAATAGAGTTCGATTTCTCCTTTCGGACACACCATTCCATTGTGGTGTTCCTGGAGGAGTTAGTTGGGAAAGAATTCCACAACTTTTGAGATGGTCATCAAACTCTTGGCTTAAATACTCACCACCTCGATCAGATCTAAGGGCTTTTATTGTCTTGCAAGCTGATTCTGTACTTCCATTTGAAATTCTTTAAACCTTTCAAAAGCTTCAGATTTATGCCTCATAAGGTAGATATACCCATATCTACTGAAGTCATCTGTGAATGTTATGAAGTACTGATAATTGCCTCTAGCATTTGTACTCATTGGTCCACAAACATCAGAATGTATGAGACCTAATAAGTCATTTGCTCTTTCACTTACACCAGTGAATGGAGCTTTTGTCATTTTTCCAAGTAAGCAAGATTCGCATGTATCATATGATTCGAAATCAAATGATTCCAAAAGTCCTTCCTTTTGAAGTTTTTGGATACGTCTCTCATTTATGTGGCCAAGACGACAATGCCAAAGGTAAGTTTTATTTGAATCATTTGATTTGGCCTTTTTAGTATCAATGTTTAAACTTGTTTTTCTAAATCTAGTAAATAGAGCCCATTAAATAAGTGAGCACTACCATAAAACATTCCATCCTTTTGAAAAGAAAGACATTTATTCTTAATCTCAAAAGTAAACCCTTCTGTATCCAAACAGGAAACAGAAATAATGTTTTTAGAAATGGCTGGAACAAAATAACAATTATTCAAACCAAAACAAGCCCAGATGGCATTATTAATCTAAAAGTGCCTACGGCTAAAGCTGCAATCTTTGCTCCGTTGCCAACACGTAGGTCCACTTCCCTTGAGCCAAGCTCCTACTTTTCTTTAGTCCCTGCACATTTGTACAAATGTGAGATCCACATCCGGTATCAAATACCCAAGAATTAGAAATAGTGAGATTTACTTCAATAACATGTATACCTGAGGTAGAAGGAATCTTGCCATTCTTCTTGTCCTCTAGATACTTAGGACAATTCCTCTTCCAATGACCTGGTTTGTGACAATGAAAGCATTCTTGGTCTGGAGTAGCTCCACCTTAGTTTTGACAACCTGTTTGCCCTTACCCTTACTCTGTGGGTATTGCTTTTTATTGCCTTTTTCTTGAAAATCCCTTTTTTTTTTGAACCATAAGAACATTATTCTTAGGTGCAACCTTGATACTTGGTTCAGCAGTCTTGAGCATTCCTAGAAGCTCATTCATAGTCTTCTCCAACTCATTCATGTTAAAGTTTAACACGAATTGGTCATACCCCTTATGAAGGGAGTGGAGAGTGATGTCAATTGGTAGCTCATCACCTAAAGTGACACCTAATCGTTCCAGATTCTCAAAATAACCCATCATTTTGAGAACGTGTGGACCAACAGGTTCACTTTCTTTGAGATGCTCTCAAGGATAGCCTTAACCGTTTCATAACGCTCAATTCTTGCTTGTTTTTGAAACATAGCTCTGAGCTGATGAATGATGTCAAAAGCCTCCATATTTTCAAATTGTTTTTGCAATTCAGAATTCATGGCTAACATCAAACATGTGACATCAAGAGATCTAGCTACTGCTGTATCATATGCTTTTCGAGTCTCAGCAGATGCTCGAAGGGTAGGTTCAGCAGGGAGAGGATTTTCAAGGACATCCAGTTTCATTTCAGACTTAAGAACTATTCTCAAGTTGCGATACCAATCCAAAAAATTGTTGCCATTAAGTTTTTCTTTTTCGAGAATAGAGCGAATACCATTAGATGACATAGTGGAGTTTGAATTAGGAATAACCATCTACAAATGAAAAAGTAAAGTTTTAGGTTTATGATTATAAACAATAACTTCAAATTTTAACCAAGTTAAAACAAGTTAAAGGCTTTTAGTCTAAAAAACGTCCTCAATTAGGCTAAAAGATTCCAAGACCCCAACTCATTTAATCCTAAGCCAGCTTTGGCCGGTCACCTAAGAGATAAATGATTTAGGTAAATAACACTTTATTAGTTATACTCCTATAACTCTTGGTTAATGGGAAACATCGCATGAAAAAACCCATTCCTATACCCCAAAGCCCAAGTCCTAATTGGATACTTTGTTGAATAAAACCTTACATACTTGTAAATATCTTAAATATACTCTAAAATTCTAAGATAAAAAAAATACCTTGCTTTGGCAAGCCTATTACCAATGATCAAAGACATGAATAGAGGTGTTAAGGGTGGGTATCTAATTTATTCAAAAATTAAAAGGAGGACTTAAGTTACTATGTCAGTTCTAAATTTAGTGAACTAATAGTAATTAAAACAAGAGCATAATAACAAAATAAAAGCAATAATTAAATGCATAATTTAAATGATCCTAGTATGGTCCCTACATCTTAATCTAAACTTGAAGATGCTTCCTTGTATCCGCCTTTTGATCTCCATCAAAGCTTGATTCTCAATCATCATACAAGTTATTTGAAATTTAAATAAAATTACAAAAATACAAAACGGCGCGCAGTCCGTATTTAAGATACAAAAATACATAAACGGTACGCAGACCGTATTTTCTATCCTAATTTGGGTCATACTAGTCATCCAACATTCAAGCATAAAATTATTCATTCATTCACTTACTTAGAGTAAGTGACCCAGTTTATATTAGACGATTCTAATAAAAAAAATTAGTTAAACTAATCAATAATTTTAATTAGTTCAAAACTAACAAAATATTTAATAGTGTTAGAAATTATACTTGGACTTTATATTATCATGATAATAAAATTGCAACTTTATCCAAAAAAAATAAATAAATTTGAGAGTTAAAATTAAACTAATAAACTCCCACTAAAAAAATGAATCACCTAACTATTAGGTTCAAAATTTGGATTGAAGAAACTGAGATTAAACATATTTTAAGCCCAAAAACTAAATGTAAGTCATGTTGTCCACACAAGCAAAACAAGCCCAAAATATTTTTTTTTTTTAATAAACATGCTATGACCCAGGCCCAACAGTAGGCCCACAAGAACCACTGCCAGGCCCAGAGGATAGCAAATCAGACTAGCTGTACGGCCCAGCTGTCCAGACCAGACAGAAGTCCAGCCCGGACGCTGGAAGCCAAAACAGCAAAATGCCGTGAGAAGTCTGACAACTAAATACATGCTGCCAACAACTTCACTTTTCCTCCTTCATATATTCTTTTCCTTTTTTTTTTAATATAATACTTTTAAAAAAAAAAAAACATTGTCAACAATTAAAAAATGTGTAATTTCAATTTGAAAAATTAAACAAATTAGACACCTTTGTCTATAAATTTGCGTAATTTAAAAAATAAAATATACACACCTAATAAAAATTGAGCAAGGGATTTGAACTTTTATAAAAAAAAAAATTAATAATCAGAGGAAAAAAAAATTGTTATATGAACTATTCATAATAAATTGAAAAGCGAATATTAAATATCATATATTAATATGATTCGAATTCCAATAAAAAAACAAAATAATACGTTGCAATTTCACAAGTCCAAATTTAATACTAACAAGATTAAATAATATGCATCTACAAAGATCAAAATAGCATAAATAGGGAGGCGACTGATACCACTAATAGGATTTACGATGCGGAAATACAAACAATTTGTACAAAACCTATTCCCAAGAACACCCTAAAATACTATAATGAATTTACAGGAAGGAGTTAAGTTATTATACCTTTGTAGCGTGCCTCGCGTTGATGTTAACTCTAGAATCTCAAGTGAAATCCCTCCACAAGTAGTCCACCACCACAATGAAGATTAGACTTTTAGATTTGCTAGAACCTTAAAAACAACTAATAGTTTTTGAAATAATACTCTCTTGTAACTTTTAGAGAACAAAAGTTTCTCCCCCTCATTACACTTTTCACGGCTAAGCATATATATGTATTGAATCATCAAAATGATTCTTACCTACCCTCATGATTTGCGTACAATCCTTTTCATCAAAAAGGATACAGTAATACTTTCCTCACTTAAGGGATTTGTGTAAAATCCTTTTTCCATAAAGGAGGATACAATAATGCTTTCCTTACTTAAGGGCAATCAATCATCACATGATTGATTTAGTCACTCATTTAATTAATTGATTCCAATCAATCAAAGATTAACATAATCAATTATCCTCTATTATATTGATATTTTACTAAATAAGAAGATATTACAATTATCTCATTTTGTTTTAGTAATAGAGTATTTATTTGTATTATCAAATAATATTAGTCTCCACTAGACTAACTAATCGTTATTGTAGTTTAGGTGTACCTGTAGGTCCAAACAAGTTCAGTAGTAAATATTAAAACATTTATTAATATTACAAGTCAAGATTGGCTTCTAGCAAAGCATCATGACTATCTAAACTATATTGGATATAATTAATAATTTAAAACCTTTTGAGTAATGCACTTGATTGTAGGACATACTCCAACAGGGTGGTGTTAGTGGTGAGGGGAAAGAGAGGATGGGTGAGAGAGTGGGCCAAAGGGGGTTGTGTTGTTGGTTTTGGAAGGAGAGAAAGGAGTGGGTACTCAACAGTGAGGGAACTAAGGAGAGGTGGTGGTGGGGGTGGTAAGGAGAGAGGAAGAGAAAGGGGGAAAATATTCTTTTCTTTGTTTTTCTAAAATGCAACTAAAATAAATATATAACAAATGAGACATCGACATTTGATCTGTTTCTTTTCTTTCTCCCTCCCTTTTACCCGTTAAATAAGTTGGTTCACCGTGAACCAATTATTTAACGGGTAAAAGGGAGGGAGAGAAAGGAGTGGGTACTCAACCGTGAGGGAACTAAGGAGATGTGGTGGTGGGGGTGGTAAGGAGAGAGGAAGAGAAAGGGGGAAAATATTCTTTTCTTTGTTTTTCTAAAATGCAACTAAAATAAATACATAACAAATGAGACATCGACACTTGATCTGTTTCTCCCTCCCTCCCTTTCTCCCTCCCTTTCTCCCTCCCTATTATCTTACCCTTTTACATAACAATATCAGATTAATAACAGGGAGGGGGGTTAGGGCTGGGTTAGGGTTGGGGCTGGGGTGAGGAAGGAGGGAGAAAGAATAAAGTGAACCAATTATTATTTTACACATGTCCCGGCCTTTTACCCGTTAAATAAGTTGCATCCGATTTTTACCCATTCAAATTATTTTCTATTCAAATTTGCTTTATTTAGTAATAATTAAAAGATAGTTTATTCATTGCAAGTGACTAAAAGGTTGTATTTTTAAAAGAAAAAATCTTTTGAAGAAAAGGAAAAATTGTCAAGAAAAAGCCAACTTTTGCGTGATACTCTAAAAACAAGCTAAGTCAAACCTTTGATTATCCTGGAACAAGTCCATATTTAATTCTCTAATAGCCTAATAAGCCTTATATTCTATTTCGACAGGGAGATGGCAGGATTTTTCATACACTAGCCTATAAGGAGACATGCCTAAAGGTGTTTTAAAGGTTGTCCTATAGGCCCAAAGAGAATCATCTATCTTACTAGACCAATCTTTTCTAGAGTTATCAACTGTTTTCTCAAGAATTTGCTTTAACTCCCTATTAGCAAGCTCTACTTGACCATTTGTTTGAGGGTGATAAGCTAAAGCTACTTTATGAGTTACCCCGTATTTTTCGTAAAAGACTGTATATGCTCATATAGGTCATCAACAACATTTTATGAATCATTTCCCTCTATTGGTGTTATTTTGAGTTTATAACATCAGTTGAAGTGGTCCTTCATGGAATACCCCGATACATCTTCACCACCAGCTTCTTTACTCATGTATCTGAGTCCACACTCTTGCATAGCTTGTATGGTTTGTTGCTTTGAATCACTCATTTGACGCTCAGATCTATGAAGGTAATTTGGTGGCTCTGTTGTAAATGGATGGTTGTGTTTTATAACATGGTGCACTATCTCATAGTGTTCTTCGGGGTTCATCCTTGCTCTAATTAATTAGAGCAGGACATTCAGTTCTTGTGATCATAAGTCTTCTTGTCCTCTGTCTCTTTAAGGTGTTCCCTTATCTGAATTGTTGTCTTGTATCATTATATCTGTATTATTCTCTCCCCAAGTTTTTCTTTGTTTTTACTATTCTTTTTCCCTTGAGTAGAGCAATCATATACTTCTGATGCACCACTGATGTCCCTTCTTTTTTTGTTTTTGGATAATCTAACACTGAACCCTACTATAGCAGCATGCTGACAATATAGCTCATGTATATCATCCAAAGTTGGTCTTACATGACCAAGTAAAACTCATCTAATTTCATGTTTATTCAATGATTGTTCAGTTGAACCTGTTATAAAAGATTAAGATATTTTTGTCACTTTTGCAATAATGTCTATTTGTGATATAGTGTATGGGTGTGTGATATAGTGTATTTGTGTACTAGTCCATTTTTGTGTTTCTATATATGCTATAGTGTGTTTCTGTCTGATATAGTGTATCTATTTATGATATATTGTATTTTGTGTACTATTTCGCGTTATTGTGTTACCTAATTTACGCAATATTTTTTTTTTAATATTCAACAGTGTCTTTCTTTGTGATATAGTGTATTTATTTATAATATAGTTAATATATAATGTAGTTAATATATGTATAATATAGTGTGTTTTATTAAACTTACCTAGAATGACAGCTGAATTAGATTCATCAGTTGATAATATAGCATATTGCTCGTCAACTTGATTTTTGAGCTCATCATGAAACAACTCCACATTTCCGACACAAAATTATAGTGATACTACTTTGCTTAATCAAACGAATGAAATTATTGACTTCGATGTTGTTATCTTCAAAACTTGGTGTATTACTGGGATATATTACTATTGGATCTTGATGCTCATTTTGGATTGAATTGTGATGATGTTCATCGTCGAGTGATTCAATGTTTCGATTTTAGTCGTCTATATTACATGCTACAATACTCTGATTGAGATCTATTTGCTCAATTAAACTCAAATTTTATATGAATTTCTCGTAGTTTTTCAATTGAACAAGAAATTGTTGAACAATCAATTCCGAATCAATATAGTGTTACAATTATTAAATCAAATAAGAATAATAATTTGATTGTGAAAAAGTCCCTTGCTCATACGCCGCTCCCTTCCCCCTCTCTCTTTTTCTCTCTAAACCCTAGCCTCCCTTACCCTTTCTTCATCAGTTAGGGGGCCGCCATTGATGTTTTCATCCATGTAAGCCCCTATCCCTCTTTTATTTTCCGTTTTTATTTTTGTTGAATAAATTAGTATCTCTTTATGGGATTTTTTTAGTACTCTCTGCTGTGGAGATCTTCTTCTCCCCTATTGGAGTTGTGAGTATGATTTTTTTGTTTTTAGGTATGAGAAATTTTTCTCATTGGTTGAAGTTCGAGACTCAACATGAAGGTATTGGAATCTCGGATGCGGTAAACATGGCTCGATCAAGATTGTTCCTCCCAAACTATGTCAGAATGATAGACTTCCTCATCAATAGCTGTTTGATTCAGCAAATACAAGGGGGCTGTGTTGTATTGTTCGATCTGGTTCATTGTAGTTTTTTCGAAGACAAATTTGATTTAACCTTGTTTGATTATATCTTGTTTTTCTTTAATATCTATTGTAGATGCCGTTTGGCTTTCAATTAATGAAATTTCTCCTTCAAACAAAAAAATAATTTGATTGCGAAAGAGATGTACATAAAATTTAGGTTTTGTATTAAATTGAGAAATACTTTGAATGAAGAGAGAATAATTTGCAGAGCGAGAGAATTTTTGGATTTTGGAAATATTGAAAAAAGAAAAAATTGCAGATTTAGAAAAGTGGGAGTAAGTTTATAGCGGGTTACGTAGTCCACATTATTTTTAATGTGACCCGAGTCGATGTGAGATTGGTATAGTTATACAACACCTCAACGGTGCCCATTCTCTATGCGGCTACACCTTTAGAACCTCTCAGCTTCCCTCACTCTCACGCAAAATCCGAGGCTCGAATTGCAGAAGCTCGTTCCAGGTTCTCGTTTTGTTCCATGAATCTACTTGTTTAGACGATTTTGGTTGCGAATTTTGTTGTGAAATTGCGATTTTTAAGATTTACTTCATGTGATTATTCATGCAATTGGTTTTATGCGGTTGTTATTGTTTGTTTCATATAATTCAACTTAATTTTTTCTTTATCTCATATATGTTATTTCATGTTTTTAGGTATAATTTACATGTTACAAACTTATGATTCGAATTTCTGGTATAACTTGTTAATGCATGTTTGTTTCATGGAATTAACTAAATGATAAAGAAAAGTTATGTTGCAATTGGTAGATTGTTCACTTGTTGTTTATTTCATCAGACCAATTTTTTAAGTGTTGTGGCTGGAAATCAGGAATGAATGACCTGGGCCCAGCGCGGCTGCCTCTCCTGCCCTGTCTCAGGGACGGACCTGTGAAGAGTTTGAAGCCTATCCTGAAACTTTTGTATTCACTGATCTGTTCATGTCTAAGTTATGAAGTTTGTCAAGGCAATCGCGATATAAATGCGGCTAGAAATAGTTTCAAGCTCGAATTCGAAGAGATAGTTACCGTTTCTGCTAGCTTGTTTAAAGAGCTTCATGAAAGGTTGCTGTGTTGCTCAGATGATGCATCAGTGGATCTTGATGTTGGATTGGATATAACGCGAGTTGATGGGGAGGATTCAAGGGAAGAATTGCTTTTGCTTTTAAGATGTTGTATTCTCATGGTGAGATTACATCCATATGATCAAATACTCACCAAGCAATTCCAGGTTGTTGTTGCTTTACTGCGCAAATTGTGTCTTCAAAGTTTATTGACTAGCAAAGAGAGAGGTTTAATTAAGCTCAATAAGCCGATTTCTTCTCACAGAATTTGTGGTAGCTGTACAAACTCATCCTCTCTTAATTCCAGTGTGCAATCATCTGACTTGTACCTGTGTTTTTTGCAAAAGATGCTAGAGGTAACTACGTGAATGCTCTTCTATCTATGAAGTTTCTGCACCCATGTCTAATGTTCGGCTTGCTAATTGGATAGTGGGTTTTGGGAGTAGAGTGTCAGCATGTTTAGTTAAGGGTGCATTCTTTTCACTCGAAACTTATTTGAACTGAACTTATCCTGATTACTCCTTTTGTATGCACAAGATTGGACTGATTAGTCTTGTACCTATCTTTTATGAAGGTGAAAAGCACACTTCCTGATTTATTTTTGTGTTTAGGGTAGATGATATTTGTAAAAATTCAATTTCCTGTTTGCTGTCACTGATGGCTTGCAATGTGATGTTATCTAAATTACTTTCTTTGCTAGTTATGGACTACTCTACCACCTTGAAGTTTCCTTTTAGTTATTACTTAGCGTATAAATACAGTGAACTTCTTGATCTGGAAGTTTGAACCATAAGCATCTGGCTTAACCTCTAGAGCTTGAATTTTGTCTCCAATGTATGACAGTGACCTAGTTTGGTGAAGAGTAAATTGGATAATAATTAGTGGCTCTGGGGCACTTTTCATATCTGTTAACTTTTGAAGTTCTGGATACGCTGCATTAGATCCCCAATTTTATGATTCCCAAATGTTGTTCCTAATAATATAATTATAGCAAGCTTCTCGTTATCCTTCTTGCTCTTTCTAGAGAAAAATATTATGCTTGACATAATATAGTCATTTCAAATTTAAGTGTCAACACACTTCTTACGTGTATGAATCTGACTACTCCAGAATTCAGGTGCAACCATTAACTTCTTGTTGATTTAATTGCAAGCTAATGAATTTACCAATGGAATAATATGTACATTTTTATCTATATATAAAATATTTGCTTTACCATATGTGTTTTGGCAAAAGTTATTCAACCAGCTCCATCAATGTATATAATATCTACATCCTTCCTTTGCAGAACTTATTGTGGAGTTCTCTTTTCAGGTCTATCTGGACGAGGTGTTTGTGGACCAACCTTTCCGAGAATGTATTGCAATTTCAACCTCTTCAACCCATCACAGCCTGTCTTTGTACTCCTCTATACAGATTGAAATTGTCCTTGAAGTCATTGCTGCTCATTTTCTTATGTCAATTTCTGGTAAAGATCATGTCCTTCAAACTTTTACTGAAAGTCTGATTTGGACAGAAAAACGTGTTCTTTCTTCTCCTGAAGTGAGCTTAGCTGTGGCGTCATCATTGATTAATCACCCTGTCATGACATCTTCCCCAATACTTCTCCTTTCACATCTGATCTCTTTGGTGTCTGAGGTTATTGGCATCTGTGTCTTTCCAGAAAAAGGGGGCCCGAAGGTTAGATTTGTGAATATCTATCTATCAACATTTCATGACTCGGTCAATTTATACTGCGAACACATGTCTAAGCTGATGACTGGTTCCTGTAGCTCTCGCAGAACTGTCCTGAGACCTTTCAACTCTCATTTCCAGTCCGAGATCCATGATAGATTTAATTTAATGCATGTTGATTTGGATAATGCGTGGAGAAAACAAAGCAGCAGCATGTTTAAGAAGACAATTTATAGCATGGCAGTTGATGCTATTTCTTACTTAAAGATGAATCTTTGTATTGTTGATGATACTTCCAGAGATGATGTGTTCTCCATTCTTAGTTCATTGATTTCAAGACTTATTTCTGTTGAAATCGACGAGGTTCTATTACAAAAGTTTAAGGAAATCACTATGCAAGACTTTTGCCTGCTGGCTTCAATATTGAAACTGATGAGCAGCTCTTTGTTGCAAGCTAGTTGTTGTTTTGATAAGAAGAGTTGTTTGGCAGCATTGTTCAAGAGAAAGGATGCACTTCCAGGCTACAGCTCTCTAGCTGGTCTGATGAGTTTCTTTGTGCAGTACAACTTCCGTATACCAATTCAAGTCCAACAGTTCATCGTTGATGCCCTGAAGCCACATCTTTCAACATATGAAGAACTGGAGTTCATGCTTGTGCATTTTGCTGGCTTTTTATTATTATGCATCGTCGGTGGGATGCACATCCTCATGAGGGGATGCTTGTCTTTTATGCTGGTTCTGCTGAACACTTTAGCTTTGGAATCAAGAACAGAGTCACCCACATGTGTGGTTCCACAGGCCACTGTCAGTGGCTCTGTTGCTGGCAGTTCTAATTCTTTTGGTAGATCTCAAACGGTAAATGTAATTATATCTGCCGGTGCTATAAAAATTGATGACCTTTTTTCTTCTATATTCTAACATTCTTCAATCTTCTGAGAAGTGACCGTTCTATGTACAACAGACATCCAGCCTCAGAGTTGCATCGAACTTTCGAAGAGAAAGACGAAAGTTGTTGAGGTATATGATATATGACTTTGTGCTTAACTTGAGAAGTTAAGCATTTCAAACTGCTGTAATCCTTGCATCTTTGCCTGTCAAACACTACTTTTACCTTTTTGGTAAATGGAATTTCTTGTTTGAAATCATAATATTTTTCATACAATTTTGTTGGCAAAGGTCTTCACTAGTCAAAGTTGTCAAGTCCGCTAATATCTATTGGTTGACATTATTAATGTAATGAGTATATGAGGAGAGTTGTCAGCATCAACCAAGGTTGTCAAGTCCATGAATCTTTTTTAACTATAAGAGACTAAGTTACGCTGCCTGTTCAAATAATTGCAAGGGTTTGCAGAGATGATATAATGCTACCATTACTCTGGCTACACTTAATATATACACTCCAGAATACAATAGTGTAGTTTGGTCTTTGGTTTGTAGGCACTCTAACTTTTTGCTTCACGGAGTAACAAATGACCAACTTGATGGAGGTTCCTTTCCATTTTATCTCTGCCTGTGGATTTTTTTACTTTACATTTAGTTCTTGCTGAAGTACCTTTGCTGGCTGGTGCTGTGGTAATCTGAAGTTCTGAGATAGTGCCTGTTAGTCTGCAAGAACCTGGAACAAAACACTTAATATCCCCCCTGATTCTGATGCTTCAATTAAAATCCTATTGTCTGTCCGATTATGCTTTATACTTAGCAATCTTTATCTGTCAATCTACAGCTTCATGTTTGATGATCATCTTCTTTGAAGTGTGTAACATAATCTATGTTGCTATTATATGTTTTAGCTTCTTTGTCCCTTTTGGGGTTTGAGGAGTACAAAACGTAAAATCCTTGTAGGATTACCTATATAGTACCAAAGGTTTCTTTAGAGTATAACAAATCAGTATAGCTATCCTTCATCTGACACAGCAAGGCAATTTCAATTAATATTGAAATAAAGTACTAAAATCGATAACGGAAGCATAGTATCCGACAGAAGGAATTGTTCTATTTGATGCGGTGCTATTTATGTTTTATATATGTTTTCTCGTATTTTGATGCTTTTTCTTTCTCTTTTAAGTATCAATAGCAGCAATAAGCAATTAGGTATATAAGAGTAAAAGCAATAGTAAGGATTAGTTAAGTTTAGAACCGTAATTGCTGTTTCTTTTCTTATGTGATGTCAATACTTATGAAGGAGTACGTGCATCAAATACAAAGGAATATAGAAGTATTTCAATTTTCTTATATAGATACTTGTTCCCTTTTTTTTGTAATTTTATTCAACACCACCCTTGATGTTAAGTATATAACTCCTTTACTCTTGTCAGGGAGGTGACAGCACCTGAAGTTTCAGAAATATCAGATGAAGAAACTTGCAATGGAGAGCTTTATCTCAGGTGTTTGCTAAAGAACCGGGAGGAAATTTCTGAGTTGGCTGACTTTATTGAGTGCAAGCCATGGAGAGACTACAATGCTCGTCTTATGTATAAAGCTAAAACACAGCGCAGGAGATTTCAAGAATCTGGTAGGCGGTTGCGGCTTGCGAAGAGTTCCTTCAGAAGTGGAAGTAAAAGGAAGTTAAAAAGGAAAGGATGTAGCAGTATCAAGTACTTATAAGTAAGAGACTACAATGCTCGTCTTATGTATAAAGCTAAAATACAGTGCAGAAGATTTCAAGAGTGTGGTAGGCCGTTGCGGCTTGCGGCTTGCGGCTTGCGGCTTGCGGCTTGCGGCTTGCGGCTTGCGGCTTGCGGCTTGCGGCTTGCGGCTTGCGGCTTGCGGCTTGCGAAGATGCAGGCTCATAGTTCTTTCAGAAGTGGAAGTAAAAGGAAGTTAAAAAGGAAAGCATGTAGCAGTATCAAGTACTTATAAGTAGAGACTACAATGCTCGTCTTATGTATAAAGCTAAAACACAACGCAGAAGATTTCAAGAGTATGGTAGGCGGTTGCGGCTCGCAAAGATGCAGGTTCACAGTTCCTTGCGAAGTGAAGTAAAACGAAGTTAAAAAGGAAAGCATGTAGCATATCAAGTACTTATAAGTAAGATATAGAAAACCCAATCCAACTTTTGTAGGTGTCAATCGGCTCGTCTTGGCTCGGCTAGTATTTTGGCCTCGGTGATGCAGGGGATCGAGAGACAAGAAGGGCAAACAGATTTATGTATCAGGATTTTCTGTGATGTCATTGGTTGTGGTATACCCCATAAACAAAGGGTAACAGTCTCTATACCGATTTCCTTGCACAAGATTTCCTTCTACATAGATTGACGCTTACACAAGTTGGATTGGATATTTTGCATCTTACTTAAGTACTTGATACAGGAAAAAAATGCGGCCGCGGTCGCGTTCCCGGGAACGGTCACGTTGTCGCGGGAACGGCTTGTAATGGGGAAATAGAACGTTTCGCAGCCGACGCGGCGTGAATTTTTTTAAAAAATTCACATAAATATGTTTCAACCTTATTTGCATTTTTTTAGTTTATGAAGCATTATTACAAAATAATACAATCAAATCTAATCGAATATCATGTTTCATCAACTATATAATTAAATCATAGAAAGAATTTGGCCAGTGTTTGAAAAAACGGATGTTACGGGGATAAAAGCGTTCTAACGTGGCGAGTTCGCGTTATAGAACGGACAACGCGGCGAGAAGTATGTGAATTTTATTATGGCGTTTCGTAACAGGATTTCGCGGAACGACAAATCCAAAATCCGTTACAGAACGACCGTTCTGTAACGGAACGGGAGAGTTTTACTTCCCGGACTTGATACTGTACATGCTTTCCTTTTTTAACTTCCTTTTACTCCCACCTCTCAAGGAACTGTGAACCTGCATCTTTGCGAGCCGCATCCGCCTACCAGACTCTTGAAATCTTTTGCGTTTTTTTTTTATATATATATATAGGGTTGGGTTCTAGTGAGAACCGTGAGAACCACTTAAAATAAGTAAAAAAATTCCTAAAATGAGTAAAAACTTTCTAAAATGAACAAAAAAAAGTAACAAATGAGCAGAAACATAAAATGAGTAGAAAACATTAAGTTATCAAAAACGTAAAATGGACAAGAATGTAAAAGAAGAAAAACGTAAAATGAGCATAAAAAAGTTCAACGAGAAAAAAAAGTAAAATGAGCAAAACGTAAAATGGTCAAAAATGTTGATAAATGAGCACAAAATTGTTAAATGAGCAAAACCATAAAATAAGTGAAACAAAAAATGAGCAAAAATGTTATGAAATGATCAAAATCTTCGTAAAATGAGGAAAAATGCGTGGTTCTCACCATAAGGGATATATATATATATGTATATATATAATATATATATATATATATATATATATATATATATATATTATAATATATATATATATATATATATATATATAATTGTTGTCATTAGCTTTTTATATAATTTTTGTCCAGTGCGAAAATTAAAAAATAGACTTTATGGCATAATAAGTTTTTTTTTAAAAAAATCTAATAGGGATTTGAGGATAAAAATAACAATTTCAATTGAATAGCAGTAAGAAAATGTTATTACCTTAATAAAAGTGCTAGAGATAAAAAAAAAAAAATTGTCCATGTCTTTTTATATTTACATATATTTATAAGATTTTATTATGTTTTACTTTGAAACATTAAAATTGTAATAGATTTGTGGTTAAACTCACTTTTTATTTCAAAGGTTATGTATTTGATTCCCAATAGTTATACCTTGTTAATATTTTAAAATGATATCATAACAATGTGTATTAGAAACTTGAGAAGAGTACATTGGAGGGTGACATGTGACCCTTCCTTTGGTAGTAATGCCTTTTAATATATTTTTATAGATGCTTAAGTGTTGTTTCGTTTGATCATGGGAATTAGAAACAAAATGGTATTTTGGAAGAAATGATTACTTCTATAAATAGGAGGGTGACATGTGACTCTTTAATTTCTTTGGTAGTAATGCCTTTTAATATATTTGTATAGATGCTTAAGTGTTGTTTCGTTTGATCACGGGAATTAGAAACAAAATGGTATTTTGGAAGAAATGATTACTTCTATAAATTGTTTGGTTCAATAATGGATATTTGATAGCATAGCTCAAATTTTGTTCAAGACCAGCTCAATATGAGGAAATCGAAATCCAAGAAATAAAGTAAATTCGGATGATGTTAAAAGAAATTGATGGAGCTCACATAGGTGTGTATTCTATTTTGTTGAAACTATGATGTATAGCACACAACACATTGAGTGTTCCACATTGATAAAAGAAGAGAGAAATATTCACTTTATAATGCGAAAAGGCTACTCTTTCATTGCCATATGGTTTTAAGGTGGAACGTTTTTAATCTTGCGAAATGAACTTTCTGAGGTCCACAATTGGGACCGTTATAGGAATTCCCACTTTGCAAGGATTGTTCTTCCTATTTTAACTTTCTTATTAGATGCAACTACTCTCAGGAATAATACCTAAATGCTTTTACCCTAAAGGAATAATACCTTTGTCCTCCATAATATGAGAGTGTATGTACGTGTATCAAAGTCCGTAGAAAAAAGTGCGTAAAATGTTCGTAAAATCGCAATCTATTTATATGGAAAACAAGTTTAAAGATCACGCGAAGAGATAAAATGAGGCCTACGTGTGGCGTACGGAGCGTGCATTCCACGCATGGTGTGTTGGCTCTGCGCACGGCCATACGCGCCTATGCAAGTCGAGCTCAAGTTTGGCTAAGCTCGACTCGAACTCAAAAACTCAAAGTCAACAAATCGACTCGACTTGAAAACTCGCGAGCTTGAAATAATCATGCTCAACTCGAGCTTGAACTCGAACTCGAATCAAGGTTGAACTCGAAACTTAAAACTCGAAGTCGAATTAAACTCAAACTTGAGTCAAGCTCGAACTCGAATCAAGGCTCAATCCAACTTGATTTAATCCATGCACCTTGAGTTAGGTACTTAGAGTAGCTTTTTATAGAGAAAAAAAAGTTAATGTTTTATTGTTCAACTAATGTGTGACTTTATGAAACAAACTTTCATAGAGAACAATAGTTTCCACACCATCCACCCAATGAAGAAATGCAACAAATAGTTTTTGCTCATTTATAAAAGAACTCAAACTTAAACTTTTTGTTTCCCAACCAATGTGGCACAACTTCAATTCAAACAATAAGTAATAATTTATATAGAAAAAAAGCTATTGTTTATATTACAAACAATGTGGGATATTTAATATTTTACATAAAGATCGTTTTAAATAATTTTTAATAAGTTTTCAATTTGTTTACGAGTTTTCGAACCGAGCCAAGGCTAAGACTCGTTAAAATCTTGTGTCGACTTATTAACCATCACCTAATGACAACTATGATTAAAGTCCACCATGAAATTTTCTTCTACATTAGAATTAATTTAATTCATAGATTAAATTCTTTCAAAAAGTTTGAGAATTATTTATTGAAATTTCAAGTATTATATAAAAAAAAATTTATTCGAGTTTCTCATGAGGTTTTCGAGTCGAGTAGGTAGTAGCTCAGCTCGACTGGTTAGTTGTTAGTCATCAAGTCGAGCCTACTGGATTCGAGTTTTGACCAAGACGATCTCGAGTATCTCGCAAGTTGTTTTGTCTCAAATAATATCTTTTAAACATCAATTATTTTTAGGAATAAAAGTAATTTTTGAAATATCATTTCGAAAATATTTATCTAGAATAAATGATATTTACTAGAAATACAATTAGTTATAGAAAATAATTAATTGGGCTTGTATTTAATAAATAGACTTGTGTTTTCAAAACACTTTTTGGGTTTAGCTTGTTGGATTGCTTTTCATTTGGATTTGACCAATTAGTATAATGATATGTTTCATCATTGAGTACTAATTGGAGAGACACAATTTTGTGTTTATATAGAATTCCCCACTTTGAATGAGGTTCATGAAACTGAAAGTTAAAGTAGTCTATATCGGGACGGAGAACAATTCTAAACGCTCTACAGTTTATAGTTGGTCTATATATCGCTTGTTTCTGCAAAAAGAAGTTAGTCTGCAAGATATAATCACAAGGAATCTGATTACCCGTAGGAGAATATGTTAGCTTATTTCTACAAACAACTAAGATAATAACGCACATCATGATGCAATAATGCAAACTTATACTCTCTAAGGATGCATGAGATGCTATGCAAGATCGGGGTTTTTGAAGGCTAAGAAGGTAAATAAATTTATGGAAGGATATATACCGATTTTCGAAAATTGCTATTTCAAAAACCTGGCTTCGCAAGTGAGATTCATGGATTATAACTCTTCACGAGTTTGATTTGGAGGAACCACCACAAATATAGGAAGCCCTTGCTTTGACAAAGCTTGTCTTTAATTAGGCACTTTGAGCCTAAGATTAGAAGCTACTTGTCTTGTGTTGAGCGTTCAAAGGAACATTTGAAGTTTCTTTACTCGGGAGTAAATATAGAAAAAGTCGAATACTTCTAGAGACCATGAAATTATCGAAGAATCCTTTGGGACAAAGAGACTTTGGATTGACAAATAAAAAGGTTTAGTTTTATGACGTGAACATATACAGGTGGAAAAAGGCTTTGACGCTGTTATGTGCAAACTCGATCTATGTCGAGTCTAGAAAGATTATGGTTAGGAATTCTCGAACGTCAAATCATGAGACCTTGATTAATTATTTTATTGAAGCAGTCGAATCTTGATATGATGATTCCTATGTACTCTTGCGAAATCAGACCATTCATAGTTATGTATATGTATTTTTTTTGTGCCCTAACTTTTGAGTAGGTTACCCTTTCGGGTTTTGGATCTAGCGAGCTTGGACATACCTTGAAGAAAGAGTTAGGATTGATATAGGGGTTGAAAAGATTCAAGTTTTAATTGGATGGGCCAAGGTAAAGATTAGGGTGTAACTAGATTGGACTGGATTGGACTTTGCCAAATTCAAATCCAGTCCAAAGTTTTTTGGACTCGAGAAATTGAGTCTAAAATCCAATCCAAACTTTTTTTTAGTGCATTCCAATCCAGTCTAGTCCGATTTTTTTCTTCTTGAGTATATATATATATATATATATATATTGTCGATTTAGGTTCACAATATTTTCTTATGATTGAATTATTGAAATTTGAAAAATTGGACTTACATACATTCCATAAAGTAAGTTATATACATCTTTAGAGTCTAATAAAATGCAAATCGCATAATACATAAAGGCACAAAAAAGGTTAAAGTAACTTTTGCTTGTTCAATTTTCACTTTTCATTTTGGAGGGTAAGTGAAATTTTAGCACAAGGTAAAAAAAATATTAGAGCGTAAATGTTAAAAAGTCCAGAATTAAAAAACTGTTGAAGAATACTTTTTGAATCCAATTTCTTGGATTGAATATATTATATATTGTATACTAAAATTTTTTTTGGACTGGATTGGACTTATTAGACTCCATAGGGGTAAAGCAAAATCTATTCCGAAAGTATTTGGAGTCAAAATTTTGAGTTTGAGTCTAGTGCAACAAGTTTAGATTGGATCGGATTGGACTCTGTACTTTTCGCAGTCCACTTATACTGTAACACCCCGATAATTCTCTCTTTTTAGGAATACCTTTATAATATGAAACTTAGAGAATTACCCAGGCATTATCGCCCGTGTGATAACGTATCGGCTTATTCAGAATTTTGCAGCGGAAAATCAATTTACTAAAACCAATTTTATTAAAACTCACTAAATAAGTGACAAATGTTGAGGATCTAAACAAACCAACTTAATTAAACAACCATCTGAAATAAAAATGTTCCTACGAAAACAGAAATTAAACTACGCTAGAAATACAGTCTCTCCACTCCAGATTCCCAATGCGATGCACATCTGCGAACCTGTAATGTCAATGCAATATCGACTCTGCTCACTAGAAGGATCATCACAGGATCAATAAGCAAAGCCATGATCACACACACAAATAAAGCACGTAATCAGCAAAGCTGAGTACTACATATCAAACATACACATTCCTAAACATGATACTGAATAATAACGTGTAGGAATAAATAATAAATAATCATATAATAAACTGCAGGCAACTTTTACTGAACTAAACTCAAAACATCTTTTTATTATTTAAATGGAATAGTTATTGGAACGAGTTGTCTTGCCTACTAATGTGAAATACGGGTTCGACTCCGCATTTCAGAGTGACCTGCGATATCGAGGAACCTTTGAAATAAAAGAGGGATGGTGATCAATCCATTCCTAGAAAAGCTATGGCACGCTCGCCATAATCCCAACCCTTAATGTCCAACTCTAGACGTGCACCAGTCTAAAGTCTATAACTATTCTCATTAAACTTTACGTTATTTACATATTATCACTTGTGTTGACACACACATATAAGTAACACATAAATAATAATCAAACAGTCACAACTGGACTTCTTTTATCTTTGGATTTAACAAGTGATCACAACTTACAATCCAAGACTACTTTAATTCCTTTTAACCTCAACTTTCTTTACTTGTTGAACCTAGCCAACAATAATATTACCTTTATATAGGTATAACTTGTAAACTTATCAAATAAGGTTCACGGTCCTCATAAGATAATAAAAATAATACTTCTCAAAGAATACATGAATAACATGATTCAACTTTATAACATATACTAATTCTTATGCGAATTAATAAATAAACTTTCTTGATATGCTTGCATCAATTATTCCATACAAACATATAATTCGATATTCATAATAAATTCCAAGTCACATGTTGCACACAGGCATAAAACATGTAAAATAATTTCCAGAAATCACATATATGAACAAAGTAGGTTCCTATACATGATACTAAAATTTAAATCTTCATTAGAACATGATACTAAGCCACATAGCACGTAATTATGTACGTACCTCGTGTATACTAGCCTGTAAGGCACTTTTAATCCGTTAAAAGTTCCCTACGAGATATTCTCCGCCTAGAAAACAAGGTAACTAAAATTTATAACTTAAAATAAAAATTACAGCAGCTTTAAATAATTTAAAACCCCCTTAAAACACGTTTAAAAATCGATTTTTGGTGTCAAACTTGAATTAGTTTTAATTCCTAGCATAGTACTACTATTCTAGCAATTAAAAACTCTTAAAAACTCTATAAATAACCCTTTTCTGAAATTACATCATCTTTAAAATTTAATAACCCTCCTTAAAACATGTATAACATATTTAAAATCACGTACTAAGTAAATCTCATAGTACATAATATACTACTTTAGTTTTCTAGCAATTTAAAACCCTAAAAACTCATGTTTTCATGATTAAAACTAAAATATAATCATAATAATAAATCTGAATTTTTTCTTTATAATATAAACTATAGATAACGAAATTACTTATTAAAAACAGTAATTTAACTAATAAACATGATTATTAATAATAAAACAACATAAAAATCTAGTCTTTAATGGAATCTTAAGAAGGAAGAAAAGAAAAACAACCTCAAAAGAGGAGAAGAAGTGGGCGCCGGTCAACAGTCCCCCACGGCAGCAGTCACGACGATAGAAATTTCGGAACTTTGGAAGACTTGTGACGTTTCTTGTTGAAGAAGAAACGTTACTTGAAGAAGAAGAAAAGTGTTTTGAGAGAGAACCGAAAGAAACGTGAAAGAGGAAAAGGAGAGAGATGGCCGTGTGAATTGAGGAGGAGGAGGAGAGAGAAAATTTTTCTTTTGTGTGGGATAAAATAATTGAGAAGTAAGGTATTTATAAGACCCCTCCTTTATCCCATTTAAAATGAGAAAAAAAAAGATGAGAGATAAAGTAAGAGAGAGAGTCTCCAAGCTCCCTAGCCCTTTTGCCCGTAAAACCCTAGCCCCCAAGAAAAAATCCCCAAATCAATTCTACTTGCTTCAAGCCTTAATTCAAAGATCTAAATGCAATTTTCTCACTCAAGCTCTGCAATTAGGAGTGTTTATAGATTTGAGATTATCCGAAAGTTTGGTTTTCCTGCTTTCTCTTTCTGTCAGCGTATTAATCGCGATGAACACATTAATTACTTGGGTAATTATCACCCTAAGCCTAGGCGAAGCTACGGTTGCAGTTGTTGCTTAATTAATTTGTTAAAGAGTATTGAAGAGATAATCAGAATTTCTTTTGTGGTTACGTGGACCCAGTTTCTGGGTTGCAAGTACAAATTTTGGGCTAGGGTTAGGGTTAAGCTTTTCGTAGGGGATGTGAAAGGTCATTTAATTTCCCAATTGAGTGTGAGTGTTCATAAATTTTTTTGTTTTCCCTTCATCATTTCGTTTCTCTGGGGTTTTTTTCTCTCTCTTGGTGCTGCGCTTTGGCGTGCTGAGTTTGGCTGGTTATTCATAAAGTTAGCATTCGCATTTAATGCGATGAGATGCTTCAGTGGAGTTAATTCAGAGAAGGATGATTATCCGCTTCTAGCCAGGTTTGATTTTCGCTATATATTTGGGTTCTCTCAGGTAACTGGTTATTCACTTCCATCTCTACTTTTAGTCCCAATTTGTGTTAAGTTCTGTGCTCTAATTCTGAAAAAACTAATCTTCTACTTTCTTATTTTTTCTTTAAGTCTATGCATGGCTTCTCCTCTTTCCTTTAAAGATGCTGTCTTAAAAAATTCCTCTGTTGGTATTGAATCTGCTGATAGTGGTCTTAACCCTACTGTCAATGTTACTATGGGTGATGCTGGTACTAGTGATCTTAATGATATTGCTCTTGACCCTCCTGGTCCCCCTTCATTCCCTGAGGTAATTGTTCTTGATGACCTACCACAAGTTCAACGTGATATTGTTGATTTGTCTCAATCTTGTCTTGTGGGTAAGATGCTAGGTGAGCCTGTTGATCTTAGAACTATTATCTCTCGCACGAGAGCTGATTGGAATTTCTGTAAAGGTGATGTGGATTTTTTAGATATGGGTAATCATTGGGTGTTAATTAGATTTGCTAATCCTGGTGACTTATTTCTTGTTTGGTCTGAGAGGCCATGGCATGTTATGGGTGAGTTATTTGTCATCTATCCTTGGAGGGCTCATTTTGATCCCTTTGTGGAGGAAATCAAGTATGTTGACCATTGGGTTAGAATACCTCGTTTTCCTACTGAGCTTCTTAATTTTGAATCTGTAGCCAATCTGTTAGCTGCTAATTATGTTGGGTCTTTGATTAAACTTGATTCAAGGTCACTGTTAAGACATAAAATATGTTTTGCCCGTGCTTGTGTTAGAGTTGATATTACAGTTCCTCTTGTTGAATATGCTGAGATTAAACGTGCTGGTGGTGTTGAGTGTGGTTATCTAATCTGGTATGAGGATTTTTCTGTGGGTTGTTCCTTTTGTGGGTGTGAAGCACACACTATAGAGTATTGTCCAGTTCTATCTCCTCCTAAAGTTGAAAGAAAGGTTCTTCTTTTGCAAAATCCTAAGAAGAAGTGGCTAGCTGAGTTTTTGGGCACTGCTAATAGGCAAGCCATGCCTTCCACCACAGCTGAGCAAGCGAATGTGGTGGAGGCTAGGCCTAGGCATGTCTCAAGACCTCGCTTAGGTCATGCTGGTTCTATGTTTGGTTCTGGTATTAAAAAATTTCCTGGAAAAGTCTTCACTGCTGCTTCTAAGGCTCCTGGAGCCAAAGGTGTAGTTATTTCTGATGAAAAAGTGCAGAATGTGGCTCAAAAAGCAATGCTATCACTTCCTATAGCTACTGATAAAGGTAAGGAAAAGCTGAATGAGGATCTTATTGTTGATGTTTCCTCCTCTGATGATGAATCAAGTAACTGTGCTGTGCTCCCTCCTCTACCTTCTGATATTAAGGTGCATGCTCCCTCCCCTATGGTTGAGCGCTCTTTAGTGCCCCTAGGGGAGGTCAAGTCTAAGCCCCTCCCCTCTACTGCTCTGTGTAGTCCCATTCCCCTCAGAGTTGTTTATCCTGAGGACCTGTTTGCCTCCTCTCTGCTGCCTGCTGACCCGTTTGAAGAAGAGGAAGGTAACGACCTCTTTGCGGAGGTGCATGGGTCTTCTGATATTGATGATGACACTTATATTATGGATGAGCCAGTTGATGATGCTATGTGTGAGGCTTATTCCTCCCAGCCTGATAACTCATTTCATTCTATTTATTCTGATCATTCAATTGTGAAACACATTGAGTGTATGGGGGTTGCAGGGGCTAGCCTTTCTGAGCATCTCTCTTCTTCTAGCTCTGCTAAAAGAAGGAAGGGGATGGTTGAAGCAGATTCAGCCAGTTCAGAGCTGAAGAGGAGCAGGTCGTAAGTTCATGTTTCTTTCCATATCATCTGTTATTTATGAATTTAAGTAGTTGGAATGTTAGAGGTGCGAGGAGACCTCTTATTTTGGAAGAAGTAAAATCTTTTTGTAATTTAAATAAGAGCAGCATTATGATGCTGTGTGAAACTAAGATGTCCACTCCTCCTTCTGAAGGGTGGGTGCGACATTGTGGTTTTACCTATCATGATTTTATTTCCTCGATTGGTCTAGCAGGTGGTATGGTTATTTTGTGGAAAGATGATCCTTGTAATCCATTTAAAATTTCGAATATTATTAAATCCTCTCGTTTTTGGGCATGTAATTTACAAATTATGGCCTTAGATCTTAATTTCACTCTTGTGTTTATTTATGCACCTCCGAATTATAATCTTAAACAATCTTTTTGGGAAGAATTAATTAGCTTTCTTAATGCTCTTAATGGTCCGTTTGTTGTTATGGGTGATTTTAACGAACTAAGTTCACAACAAGATAAGAAAGGAGGAGCCCCATTTTCGTTTTCTAGACTCATGCATATGACAAATTTTTTTGCTGCAGTAGAATGTTTAGAACTTCCTTACCAAGGTAATCCATTCACTTGGCGTAGATCTAGGGATAGTCCTAGCAATCTTTTTGAAAGGCTAGACAAAGGAGTGGCGTCTCTTTCTTGGATAAATATGTTCCCGAATGCTAAGATAAAACACCATCCGTTTACATCTTCCGATCATTGCCCAATTTCTATTCAATTGCAGATTCCTAGTTCTCTTAAATCCCCCCCCTTTAAGTTTGATAAATTATGGAGTTCTCGAAAAGACTTTGAAGTTATAGTGCAGAAATCTTGGTCATCTCATTTTATAGGTTCTAATATGTATTGTTTAGTTAAGAAATGTAAGCTTCTTAAATCTCAAGCCAAGAAGTGGGTTAATACTCGATTTGGTAATATTAGTCGACAAGTTAAAATAGTTGAAGAGAAATTAAATCTAATACAAAATAAAATAGTAGAAGGGGGTGGGTCATCACTACTTAGCAAGCAACAAGAGAGGTTATTATGTAAACATAATAAGCTGTTGGATTTCCAACATGAGTATTGGAAGGTAAGGGCAAAATCTAACAACTTAAAACTTGGTGATGCTAATACAAAATATTATCACGCGTGTGCCTCTATACGACGTAATCGGAATCTTATTACATCAATTCAAGATCCATCAAATAATGCCATATCTCACCCGAAGAAGATAGAAGAATGTTTTACTTCTGCTTTTAAAAAAAGATTTCAGGCTAATCCAAATTGTTATTTCAACTCAGAATTGGATTTTTCACTTCTCAACCGTATTATTTCAGACCAGGATAATATTACTCTATGTGAGGAAGTCACAAGGGAAGAAATCAAAGAAGCACTATTTGATTTAGCACCCGATAAAGCTCCTGGCCCGGATGGGTATACACCTTTTTGTTTTCCAAAGATATTGGTCCTTGGTAGGTAATTCGATAGTTAGAGCAATTAAAGCTTTTTTTCATTCGGGAAAGCTCCTCAAAGAGATAAATCATACCTTTATAACGTTAATCCCTAAAAATGACAACCCTTCAAATCCAAACCATTTTCGGCCAATTAGCCTTTGCTCTACTATATACAAAATTATCTCAAAAATAATGGCTAATAGATTGAAAGTGGTTTTGGGCAAAATCATTCACCCTTTACAGGGAGCCTTTGTCCCTGAAAGATTAATTCAAGATAATATTCTTATTGCTCATGAAGTTTTTCACTCTTTTAAAAATAAGATGGGCCGGGAAGGTTGGCTAGCCATAAAACTTGATATGGAAAAAGCTTATGATAGGTTGGAATGGGATTTCATTTTTGAAACATTTCGAAAATTAGGTTTTTGCGAACAATGGATTTCTTGGTTGACTCAATGTATAACAACTGTTTCTTTTTCGGTTCTTGTGAATGGTATCCCAGGGGAAATGTTCTCCCCTACTAGGGGAATTCGGCAAGGAGATCCTCTATCTCCGTATATATTTATATTGTGTGCTGAAATTCTTGCCCGTCTTTTGTTTCAAGCCAGCTCAGCTGAAGAGAGGTTAGTAGGGGTTACTTTGGGGCATTCTCGAGTAAATATTCCGTTCTTAACATTTGCTGATGATACAATGATTTTTGCTAAAGCTAGAACTGAGAGCTGTCAGGCTATAAAAGATATTCTAAATAAATATTGCTTAATGTCAGGTCAATTAGTTAATTTTCATAAATCAGCTTTTCAATGTACTTCTAATACTCCTCCAGCCCTTTTAATTGAATTTCAAACGATTCTTCAAATGGAGAATTCTCTATCTCTAGGAAGCTATTTAGGTTGTCCAATTATTTGTGAACGTGTTAAAAATTCCACATTTAGCTTGGTTCAAGAGAAAGTCACAAATCAACTCACGAAATGGAGGGCTAATTCTCTTTCCCAAGCTGGTAGGTTAGTTTTAATTCAGTCTAATTTAGCCACTAAGGCTAATTTTCAAATGCAGAGTTTTTCTCTTCCCCCATCTATTCTTTCTTCCTTAGATAAATCATATCGGAATTTTCTATGGAACAAGCCTTCTGACGCTAAATCCCCTAATTTAATTGGGTGGGATAAAGTGTGTCAACCTAAAATTTCTGGTGGCTTGGGTGTCCGTAAAGCGCGTATTAATAATCAAGCTCTCCAAATGAAACTTCTATGGAAGATTATTAGACGGCCTGACAATTTATGGGTTAAGCTAGTTCGAAATAAATATTTAAAACAAGAGAACTTGTTTTCATATAAAGTAAAGGCTAATGTCTCGTGGCAATTGCGTAAATTGATGCATTTGCGTTCCCCTTTTAAGCAAGGGCTTAGATGGACCATAGGGAATGGTAAAGATATCTCTTTTTGGTTTGATAACTGGGCGTTTAGCTACCCTATTTCTTCTATTTTTACGCCCGTGCCAGGCACGGAGACAATGGTGGTTAGTCATTTTCTTTTAGAGTATGGTCAGTGGAATCATAATTTACTTGCTCAATTTGTCCCTGATTCAATTGTGGAAATTATTACTAAGCTGTTTATCCCGGCTAATGATATGCCAGACAAGATGTTTTGGGCTTTATCCGCTGATGGCGAGTACTCGGTAAAGTCTGGAGTGGCTCTATTACAAGGTTATGGTCTCCAACCTCCTCCTCAGGCTCCTTTTAGGTGGATTTGGCAGGCAGATATCCCTCCTAAAATTAAATTTTTTTTATGGAAAGTTTGCCAGAATGGGCTTCCTACAAAGAAAAGATTAGAGTGTAGTCATGTGTATTTACCGTTAGAGTGTGCGTTTTGTAATTTTCATGCTGAGTCTGACCAACATTTGTTCCTCGATTGTCCGTTTGGCCAAGATGTGAGGGATTCTCTTAGTCTCTTGGGGGTAAGTATCTCTCTTCCCGATTTTACTTCTCATTACTCTTTTATAAGTTATGTTAGTTTTCTTAATTTAGCTTGTACAAGGCAGCAAATTCAACATATAGCTATATATTGGTGGTTTATCTGGTATGCTAGGAATCAGCTTATTTTTAGACAAGAGTCTAGTTCCCCTCGAGCACTGGGGGAAATGATTTTATCGTTTATTGGTAAGTGGAATAAGGTGGGGTTAGATTTCAGTGGTGGGGTGGTTAGCACAGGTCCCTCAGATCGAGGTCGGATTGCTAGGAGGAAGGATGTTGCTTGGGCTCGTCCTCCCCCTTCTTTTGTAAAACTTAATTTTGATGGCTCTGTTCTGGAGAGTGGTTCAGTGGCTTATGGGTTTGTTCTTAGAAATGAAGAAGGGAAGGTGCTTCTTAGTGGAGCCAGCTCTATTCCTCGCAATAATTCAATTCTCGTTGCTGAAGCTTGGGGTTTGAGAGAAGGGATTCGGGGGGCCCTATTCTTGGGCACTAAAAAGATTCATATAGAAGGGGATAATCTTTCGGTTATTCAAGCTATAAAAAGGATTTGGAAAATTCCCTGGTCCATTTTTAATTTAATTCACGATGCTATTATTGATCTGAGTAAGTTTGAGGATGTTGTTATTCATCATGTTTATAGGGAGGCAAATTGTGCTGCTGACTGGATGGCCCATGAAGGGCATTCTACCCCCTCCCTCAAATACTATTTTACGAATTTGGATTTTTCTTTTTCCTCGATCATCCGTAAGGATGCTTTAGGGTGGCCCGTCTCTTGGGTTCCTCCCTAGTTTTCTTTCTGGCTAAAAAAAAAAAAAAAAAAAAAAAAAAAAATAAGACCCCTCCTTTTTTTTTAGGCTTAGGAAAAGAGATAAAATTCTAGTGAAGATTGATGATTAATAAGATGATCAACTTAAGACTTTAATCATCAATAAAACTCTTTTCCTTTTTATCCTTTTAGGATTTTCGATTCCATTAGACTTCTTTTTCAATGTACTTTAATATTTAAAACCTTTATTAAAACATGCTTAATTAAAATATTTCTAATTTTATTAAGCCATGAAAAATAATTACATTTGACTTTTAAAATAGTCAACCTTTTTAAATAGTCAAATCATTTTCCAAACTCATTTGAGTTTAAATATAAATATATAAATATATTTATAAAATCCTTTAAAATTATGGGGGATTACATATACCCCTAGTGAAGATTATAGTTTTGGATTATATGTGTTTTATAGTTTTTGATGGATCAAAGGATTGAACAATTTGAGATGAGGGGTAGAACTTCTGTGTGCGGTACCCGATCTTTTACTGGCTTAATTAATGGTCTGAATCGCACAAAAGTCTCTCATTGGACTATGCTTTTTAGAAACTTTAAGCCGCCACCCTATTAATATTTGAATAGGGACAAACTTATTTAATAAATTATTTTAAAATTAGTTTAAAGAAATGTCATTTAAAACGATGATGACTTCATATGGATAAGAATATTGAGAAATTGGTCTTTCATACCATGAGATAGTGTTAAGGGTTTAGGTTAAGAGGTGCGAACGTCTGGAACTCGTCTCCTCATGCGTTCTAAAAACAATCTTTTACTAAATGCGTTATTTTTCAAATTTTAAATAACCATGGGTATTCAAAAGAAAGAAAAACACATAATTTGCACATATACCCATCAATCATTCTTACTTAAGAGGGTCAATGTATCATTTGTACATGGTAGATTACTAGATTTGAGCATTGAACTTGCACTACGTACCAATCATTGTGGGATTGGAATACAGATGGATCAAAACCATCGTAGTTCGATCTTATGTCTCACCTAAATGGCCAATTCCATTGTGGATGAAAAGGAAAGAAGGGAAAGTAGCTTATTAATAACTCAACTTTAAAATTAGACAAATCCATTAGAATTGAGGTAATTACTCCAATTAGTAATTAAAATGGGTTTGAAAATAATCACCCTAATTAGGAATTAAATTAGAAGGTTAAGGTAAATCACCCTAATTAGTGATTAAAAAATATTAAGATAATTACTCTAATTAGTGATTAAATGAATTAAGGTTGGGGTAATTACTTCAAGAGGTAGCATCTGCTAAAAACCAATGTTAAACTGAAAACTGAAAACTGAAAACTTGCTAATTTTACAAAAAAAATTTGCTCATTTTACAAAGTTTTGCTCATTTTACAAATTTTTGCTCATTTTTTAAATTCTTGCTCATTTTCCAAATTATTGCTCATTTTAAGTTTTTGTTTATTTTAAGGAATTTTGCTCATTTTACATTATTTTTGCTCATTTTAAGAAATTTTCGCTCATTCCAATCCCCCGAGTTATCAACTATTTTTCACTATTCTCTCCCTCAATCAACAATTCCAATCCAAATGAAAGCACTAATTAAGTCAAATTGAAGAGAGATAAATTCAAAATTATACCAGAACAAGTAACGGTTGGTAGATGATCTCCAACTGTTGCGCTTTAAAATACCTAAATCTTCAAATTTCTGTGAAATTCATAGCAAAAAATAAAACAACAATAAAACCTAGCAGATTCGAAGGATGGAAAGTAGATGAAAATTTATTCGGATGTTGTTTCTCTTTTGGTTGTGGTTGACATTCTTCATCTTCGTAATTTGAGAATATCACCATTGTTGTGATTAGGAGAGAGAAATTTTTTTTTTTTAGGATTGAAGAAGGTAAAACGAGAAAGAAGAGTTGAGAAGAAGTTGAGAGTGAGATGATAACAATGGCGAACTATGATAACAATGGCGAACTATGTACTCCAGTTGAAGAAGAAGAGTGAGGAGAGAGAGAGGAGCAGGTGAGGAGAGAGGGAGAGAGGAACTCATGGGTTTTTTGTGAAAGAAGGGAAGAGATAGGAAAGAGTGTGATTTTTAACCAGAAAATACAATACGAATACTGGCCACGCTATCAAAAATCAACGGTGTGGATCTTTTGTTTTCAGTTTTCAGCCTAATAGTGGTTTTCACAAGATCCAATTCATTACTTCAATTAGTGATAATAAATAAAGATTAAGATAATCACCCTAATTAGTGATTAAACTTAGGATTATGGTAATCACCTTCATTATTAATACCAAATTAAGATTAAGGTAATCAGTCCAATTAGTGATTAAATTAGAATTGAAATAATCACTGTAATTAGTGATTAAGTTTAGGATTTTTCAATAGGTCTTAGTTAAAGAAATTTGCTTCCTAATTGAAGGCTTTTGGATTGATGATAAATAATCTTTGATTTAAGATTATTAAAAAAATGGTCAATTCGAAATCGAGTTTAGAGATTACATGTTTGGCTTATCAAAATTTGACTTTTTAAAATGACACACGTGAAATTTCCCAAAATCTTAAATTATTGATAGTTTTGTTACATGAAAGAAAAACTAGGTTTGGTCCATATTTTGGATGATGGAAGAAAAAATCAAACTAGAAGAAGAAAACCAATACAATAAAGACGAAGCCTCGTAACGGCTATTGGTCATGAAGTTCGTCGCTTGGTTTGCTTCCCTTAAACAATGAATGAAGAGCCTCGGGAAGACTCTTCAGGTCTTCAGCCGAATCATTTATCAAAGTAGAATTTTCTCACGAAACCTTCCGACATCTCTTAACATAATTGATGACAACAAAGTTATCTCCTTTAATAATAATAGAGGAGATACTAAGAAATTGGACCGTCTTCGTACCTTCTCACACACCCAAGCTCCGTTTCTAATATTGTTAATACACGACAAGATTATAATAAAAATAAATGCACAAATGCACTTGTGCTATTATAACTTCACGATTCTTTTTTTTTTTTTTTGGTGAAAAGAGGAATTAAATTACTTAGTTAAAACGTTACATACCACTTTGATCCAAACTGGCCACAGCCGGCCCTGAATTACATTCTACATTATATAAATCCATACAATAACTAGGGGGATAGGGAAAAATCCTAGTTACATTGTTACAACCATATAGAATATTATAGATCATCATCCCGTCTACGAGCCATACAATCCGCTATTTTGTTTAAATCCCTACTGCAATGCATAATCTTGATCTCCTAGAACATCTGGCGTAACTTCACGATTCTTCAAGACTATATATTACTCTCCAAAGTCAAAACCAAACGTAGAAAACTAGACTTACCAATCACCAATTCACCATCCCAGTCTATTTCTCTATAGTCTATGGCAAGAGCACTTACATTGACATTGCCACTTCCACACATACAATCACAGAATCTGAATCACCTTTTTAGCACCCAACCCATAATTATTTCATCGAATTGGTCATGGACCCGAAATTCCAGCTCAAAATTCTGTAATTCTAAAAGTAATTATATGAATGATGTATATATTATTATTAGAGGACTCACCAGTTTTTCTGCTACTTCACTGCCTTCTCTTTCTTATAATCATCTACCTCTTCGCTCGAAATGCGATTGTTTTCGTTTTTCTTCTCTTTCTTTATTTCCTCTGCGCAGATCTCGTGCATCTTCTCTTTGGTTTTCAGTGATGTCTTCCATTGATGAGCATGCTCCAATTGTTCAAGATTCCACTAAAACGGTCAGAAATATTTCCTAACAATTTATTCTTAATACCCAGTTTTTGTTTTCAGCTAATTTTGTGTTTATTTGGTTGCTCTAAGTGAAATTTGAATTCTTAATAGTATAAAGTTTGTGGGTTTTTTTTTTTTTTTTTTTTTTTTTTTTTTTTTTTTTTGCTGTAGTTATCTAATTGTGATTTTGGTTTTTTGGGTGGCATTTTTTGGGGTTTTGTTGGAGATGATATGGTGAATAATTGGTTGCTTTAGATGGAAATTCTGATGAGATTGCTTCTGGGTTTTTTGGGTGGCAATTTTTGTGGTTTTAAATAAATTTTGATGACTATTTAATGAGGGGTGCTCGTTTTATAGTGCTACTATGTTAATCCAAGTTGAATTTATGTTGAAGAAACCTAGAATTATTTGATATGTAGACGGAAAAAAACAAGTAGTCATCAAATTTACTCAATTGGAACTAGTTGAAATTAGTTTCCCTTTGCCAATAATCGTCATAAAATCATGAATTTATGCTGGGTGATTGAAATGTTTGAACAATAATTACCTAAAATTTTTTACATTACCAATATGGGGTGCATTCTTTTCACTTGAATTTTGTCGAACTTACTAGAAGTTATCTGAAGTTATTATATGGTGTATAATTTATTGAAACTAATTTGAACTTATTGTAACTTATCTGATTATCTGAACTCAATTCCTTGAAACTTTTTTGATAAGGTGGAGAGGATGCGCCCTTATTAGTACCCGGAAATAATTTGTAATACTTTCAAGCTGTGTTGCATATAGAAATGCTTTTGGGCATTATATCTTGTTGGCAAATGGCAATTGATTGAATGTGTTAAATTACATTTCCAAGAGCTTCTTAAAGAGTTGACACCCTTCTCTAACTTGAGACTTGGGCTTTGTTGTGGTTGAAACTTGTGGGCAGATAAGATGTATGATCAAGGGGAGAGTTCAAGGGGTGTTCTACAGGAACTGGACCATTGAAAATGCGACCCAGTTGGGTTTAAAGGGTTGGGTGAGAAATAGACGAGATGGGTCTGTGGAAGCTCTTTTTTCTGGCAAGGCTGTGGCCGTGGATGAGATGTTGCAACGTTGTCGTCGTGGCCCACCTGAGGCTATGGTAACTGCTCTTGAAGCGAATCCTTCAGATGAGGATCCTGGAGTAGGTTTTGAACGTAAACACACTGTATGAGCTTACAACCTACTTTGATGGATTGCATTTTATATAGCAGAATGTTGAGAGTGATTTTCTCTCTTACTTGTAGACTTGTAGCGAGCTGGTTTAATTAAATAATACCATACTTGTACTTGCAAACTACCATCCTCATGTTAAACCTCTTGTCTAGCTTTTACCAATAACATGGACACATGGTTATGAACTTATGATGTTGGCATGTCAAATGTGTGTAAGAAGTCAATCATCTAGCTTTTTGGAGTCTTAAGCAATGGTTTGAAAGAATTAGTCAGCTATACATCACTCGATATATATAGGAATGCAATCGCAATTTAATTCCTGTTCGATTATCTTCTTCGAAATATGGCTGAATTAGTGATGGTTCTTAGTGTGGATGTCATATGTACTTTTAATTTGCATTTACATGTTTGGTTTGGATGGCTAGAAATAGTAGTCAAATTCTATATTATGCTTTAACCTTTTGTACATCTTGTGTTGTTTCCCTCTCTCTCTCAGCCTTTTCTTGAGATTTGATCTAAGTAAGACAAGTAATTTGCATTGGAGTATTTTTAGAAAGGTTCATATGTTTCTGGGCTGAATCTTGTTACTGCTTCACATTACATTTATGACATGAAGCATGTTCATACGAGATTATGAGGATTTGATGCTCGGCTATCCTCTCAGCAGTCAGCACTTAGCATTTCCATAAAAAGGGATGCTTAGACTATCTAAAACGAGTCACTGTGAGTTTATACTATCCTTACTTTTAGACGAATGTTGATGTATTTTTGTGAAATATCCCTCTGCCCCCTTTGATTTCCATTGGAGTGAATTCACTTCTTTATTTTTGGTTGAGAGAACTTGATGATAGAGAAAAGTGGTGAGACCAATTGCAGTGCGTGTGAGAGTGAAGATGTGGTCTCCCAGTCCCAGATGAGCATTTGTACTATGGGGCAAACTCAAAGGAACAATACCAACAAGGAATTTCGGGTGAACATTGTTAAAACATGAAGATTAGAACTAATTCAGCTCAAGATTAGAACAACCTCCATTGATGAGTTTTAGAGAGAGAGAATTTAGATGTAAGAAACTTAGAGAGATAGAGAGAATGTTTAGAGAGAGGAATAGAGGGTTTAGTTTGTATTGCATTAATTGTTTTACAATACAGAAGCTACATCTTATATACTGTACATCTAGTATATATTGAGCTAACAACAAAACTAATAACAAGAAAGAAAGTTTGTTGTAACTAACTGTGCTGAGGTGGACAGTTAGTTATGATCAGTTTTGTAACTGATTTATTGCTCTGATAACTGGACCATCTTATCATGGTTCAACATCCCCCCGCAAGCTGGAATCTCTGAGGAGCATTCCCAGCTTGGACAACAATGTATTAAACTGAGAAGATGGTAAGGTTTTAGTAAAAGCATCTGCTAACTGATGTTGAGTAGGCAAGTAAGAGAGTTGTAGAAGACCTTCCATAACTTTTTCTCTAGTAAAATGACAATCAATGTCTATGTGCTTAGTCCTTTCATGAAAGACTGGATTTTTAGCAATGTAGATAGAGGATTGATTGTCACAATGAAGTGTGACAGGCTTCAAATCAGAGACACCCAGTTCATGAAGAAGTCTTACAAGCCAAGTAATTTCAGAAGTAGCACTTGCCATAGCTCTATATTCTGCTTCAGAAGAGCTTTTAGAAACTGTGGGTTGTTTCTTGGATTTCCAAGAAATAGGGGAGTTACCAAGAAGGAGTATGTAGCCTGAGATTGATCTTCTGGAATCAGTGCAAGCACCCCAATCTGAATCTGAGAAGGCCTGAAGCTTCAATTCAGAGTTAGCATGTAATAGGATGCCTTGACCAGATGTACCAGCAACATACTTTAAGGTATGATGAAGAGCAGCCATATGAGAAGACCTGGGAGCATGCATGAACTGACTTAGGGCTTGAACAGTGTAGGAAAGATCAGGTCTAGTGTTAGTGAGGAAATTAAGTTTCCCAACTAGACATCTATAAGCAGCAGGATCAGAGAGAGGAGAACCATCAAGAGCTGATAATTTGAGGTGTAGAGGGAGAGGAGTGACTGTGTGATGAGAGAGATCCAAGTTTGCAGAAGAAAGAAGCTCCTTAGTGAACTTCTTTTGAGTCATGACAATCCCAGATGCTGTTCTGGTAATTTCAATGCCCAAAAAGTAGCTAAGTAAACCCAAATCCTTTATGCTAAAGGTGGTATGGAGATGATCTTTGAGAGAGTTGATGCTGGTAATATCAGTACCAGTAAGTAATATATCATCCACATAAATGGCTGCAATAGTAATATGATGAGATGTCTTCTTGATGAAAAGGCTATAGTCATTCTTAGATTGAATGAAACCCTGAGCTTGTAAGGCAGATAGGAGCTTGGCAAACCACTGTCTGCTTGCTTGTTTAAGTCCATAGAGGGACTTTTTAAGCTTGCACACATAACCAGAGGGGCAAGAGAGACCATCAGGGGGCTTCATATACACTTCTTCATGTAGATCACCATGAAGAAATGCATTATTGACATCTAACTGATAAATGGGCCAGGATTTGTTAGAAGCAATAGCCAAAATACATCTAATTGTAGACATCTTGACAACTGGAGAGAAGGTTTCTTCATAGTCCAAACCATATTGCTGTGTAAAACCTTTGGCAACAAGTCTAGCTTTGCACCTCTCTAAAGAACCATCTGCTTTAAGCTTAGTTTTGTATACCCATTTGCAGCCTATGGGTTTTTTTTGTGGAGGTAAAGGTACAAGATCCCAAGTGTGAGTGTCAGCTAAAGCTTTAAGCTCTTTGTTCATAGCTTCTACCCAGACAGATGATTGAGAGGCTTCTTTGTAAGAATGTGGTTCAGAAAAGGAGTCTATGGTAGCAATGAGAGAAAGGTGAGAAGAAGGTAAAGAAGTATGAGAGACTAGATTACACCAGTGTGAAGAAGGAGGAGTAGAGGTGCCAAGATTGCAGACATATGATTGGAGATAAGAAGGTGGTTTGGTAGATCTGGTAGACTTTCTGACAGGAGTAGAAGGAGAGGGCATGGGAGGTGAAATATGTGGAGAAGAAGAGGGAGAAATAGGTGGAGGTGAGGGAGAAGAAGGAGTAGAAGGAGAGTGAGAAGGTGAGGTAGAAGAAGTAGGGATTAATTCTGATGTAGAAGGTGTAGAAGTAGAAAAATGAAAAACATCAGGAAGTTCTTCAATAGAAGAAGATAAAGTGGTAGAGGGAAGAAAAATATGGAAAGATTTGGTTGTATTGAAAGAAGTAGGAGAAGGATTGTAGTGAAAAGGGAAGTGTTTCTCATGAAACACCACATCTCTGGAAACAGTGATGGTATGAGTGGCAAGATTTAAAACCTTATAACCTTTTTGGTTGGAAGAGTAACCAAGAAAGACATGAGGTTGAGATCTTGGGTGAAACTTGCTCCTGCCTTGTTTGAGTGTAGCAACAAAACATAAACACCCAAAGACTCTAAGATGTGAAACATTGGTTTCTTTATTGTAAAGCTTGGTAAAAGGAGAAGTATTTTGTAAACAGGCTAAGGGCATTCTGTTGATGATGTAGGCTGCTGTGAGAATACATTCACCCCAATAAGAGATAGGTAGGTTTGATTGAAAGAAAAGGGCTCTGGCTGTCTCTAGTAAGTGTTTATGTTTTCTTTCCACAACTCCATTTTGTTGTGGAGAGTCAACACAACTTCTTTGATGATGGATACCCTTTGTAGCATAAAACTGTTTGAGATCCCCTTCACAAAGCTCCTTAGCATTATCCGTTCTTATGCATTGAACAAGTATATGAAATTGAGTGTAGACATAAGAAACAAAATTCTGCAATATATTCACAGCATCAGATTTGAATTTCATCATATGAATCCAAGTACACCTTGAAAAATCATCCACTATAGTCATGAAAAAGGTGCATTTATTGTAAGTAGGCACCCTGTAGGGTCCCCAAAGATCAACATGTATCAACTGAAAAGGGGCAGTAGTACATATGGAACTTGAGTGAAATGGAAGTCTATGTTGCCTAGCAGCAGGGCACACTTGACAGATGCATTCTACAGATGCATTTGCTGGTAGTGAAGGAAATAGATGCTTCAAATTTTGAAATGGCATGTGGCCAAGTCTAAGATGTTGAAGCTTGACTTCTTCAAGAGTAGATGTAGAGATGGTAGATAAGCCATGAGCAGAAGATTCATCATCAGCAATAGAACATGAAGTGATAGCAGTGCAATATAAGCCACACTTGAGCTTACCAAGAGGCATTCTCATGGAATTGCCCTGAAGAAAACAGTCATTAGCAGTGAAAATAACTTCACAATTGAGATCTTTGCATAATTTAGGAATAGAAATAAGATTAAATTTGAAGCCAGGAACATATAAGACTTCTTGAAGAGAAACACCATTTACAGTGGCAGTACCAATGTGGGTGACTTGGACCTTATTCCCATCAGGTATTGTAATACTATGTTCACCAGATGTGACTGTTGTATAGTTGTCAAATAAAGACATATCACAACTCATGTGATCTGTAGCACCACTATCCAGTACCCAATCAGATTTAAAAGAAGAAAACAAACATGTTTTACCTGCTAGGAAGGCAGAACCATGAGTGTTATCTTCAGTAGCAACCTCTTCAAGATTGTCTGTTGCAGGTGTGTAGTTGTTATGCATCATGTCAATAATCTGATTGTACTGATCAAGAGTAAAGGATGCAGTAACTGTTTCAGAACCAAAACCAGCTTGATTATCATAGCCCTCATTGTCAGCATTAACACCTTGAGATATATGAGCATATTTCTTGTTGTGAGGCTTGAAATCTTGAGGATATCCATTGAGTTTGAAGCATCGTTCAGTAGAATGGCCTGTGATCTTGCAGTGATCACAATAATATGGAAAACTCCTCTTGTTGCTGTTGGTGAAAGACATTTTTCCTTTATTCTTATTATCAGTAGAAGGATAATAAGTTTGTGGTTTATAAGGCTGTTGATAGGCATTTGGAAATGGCTTTGGCTTACTATGATCATAGTATGTCCTTCTATCAGCAATCAAAGCATGATTTTCTGCAGAAGATGAGCTAGAATTTTGCAAATCAAGAGCAATAGTTCTGTTTCTTTCTTCTTGAACAAGAAGTCTATAAGCATGATTTACAGCAACTAGTGGCTGCATCATCAATATGTTTGCTCTCACCATGGCATAATGTTCATTCAACTTCATCAAGAATTGAATAAGTCTCTGATTTTCTCGAGCAGTCAACAGTTTCTTGTTGAGATTACAACTACAGCCATTACAAGTGCAAGTAGGAATAGGATTTACAATATCCAATTCATCCCATATCATCTTCATTTTTGTGAAATATTCAGCAATATTCTCACCTCCTTGTGATATATCAGATAGTTGTTGTTCAAGAGAAAACAACTGTGGTCCAGAAGATTGACCATACCTTTCCTCAAGGTTACTCCAGATTTCTCTAGCAGTGGAGAAATAAAGAACACTACGAGCAATAGTAGGTTCTAAGGCACTTAATAACCAGCTAATAACCAAGTCATTGCATCTTTTCCAAGCATGATAGGTAGGATCATTAATGGCTGGCATTTCAAGTGTTCCATCTACAAAGCTTAGTTTATTTTTAGCGGATAATCCTATAAGCATTGCTCTCTTCCAATCACTATAACCATTGCCATCAAACTTAGTAGGAACTGAACACATTTTAAGGCTGTCACTAGGATGAACATAAAAAGGACTAGAATAGTCTTGTCCAGGATCAATATTAGAGGTTCTACTTGAAGTTTCTGCTACTATTTCAGGCATGATGATATTGGCTTTAGATTTCAAGATTTTAGAGTTTTCAGAAGATTAGAATTAAGAGTAGAAGAATTTGTAAGCAGATTAGAATGTTATGAATAGAAGAACAGCATTCAAAGGAATTGAGTTCAAGAGGATTTGTGAATTTCAGCAGAAAATTTTTTTTTTTTTCAGAATGCAGAATTTTAGAAGAAAAGATCGATTTCAGAACTTACAATCAATTAGGATTCATCAGTGAGTAGTTGATCTTCAAGAATTTGATTGCAATGATTTCGTAGCTCTGATACCATGTTAAAACATGAAGATTAGAACTAATTCAGCTCAAGATTAGAACAACCTCCATTGATGAGTTTTAGAGAGAGAGAATTTAGATGTAAGAAACTTAGAGAGATAGAGAGAATGTTTAGAGAGGAATAGAGGGTTTAGTTTGTATTGCATTAATTGTTTTACAATACAGAAGCTACATCTTATATACTGTACATCTAGTATATATTGAGCTAACAACAAAACTAATAACAAGAAAGAAAGTTTGTTGTAACTAACTGTGCTGAGGTGGACAGTTAGTTATGATCAGTTTTGTAACTGATTTATTGCTCTGATAACTGGACCATCTTATCATGGTTCAACAAACATTAAGGGACGAGGGAGTAAGCTCTTAGTTCCATTGGACATCATGGAAAATTTATGAATAGCTGTATGCATGCGATGGAGCACATTATATTACAATCCTATCTTTTTTAGTAAGAATGGTTCCTTACTCTTACTACAGATTGCAAGAGTGATATACTGAATGACAGACCCTGAAGCTTTATATTTCCTTACTAGAAGAATTTATGTGGTACCAACTACCAATGTTGTTAAAATCGAGATTCTAGTTTGAATCGAAAACAACCTTTAGAATCGAATCGTAAAATCGACTCGTAGAATCGTAAGATTCTACAAACATGTATAATCAAGATATTGCACTCAATCTTCATTGAATATGCTAAAATTATAAGTTAAAAGACCTAAAAATTGGAAAAAATAGTTGTTTATCCACTATATTGGCAATAACGAACAATATATATCTTTTATTTTCTTTGTTAGCATGATTTAAACTTGCGAGGTTTTCGCTAGTCAACATAAATGTATAGAATCGTCTAGAATCGCGAATCGAATCGTCTACCATATTTTGAATGGTAAAATTGTAAGATTTTAAGATTTGAATCGCGATTTTAATAACTTTGTGTGGTACAGTGTCTCAGTCTTGGTGATGTGATTGTTTTCATTTGGGTACTTCTCTTAAATAGTGTAAGGCACTGGGAGTTTATGAATATTTTTCTTCAGTTAGCTCTGGAGTTGATATCATGGCAACATTATAAGTATTCATTAAGGAAACAGAACATTCCTCTTCTGTCTATCACAAAGCGATGTCGATGTTTTCTTTAAGGGTCCATGCTTACTTATTCTAATTGAATAAAATGTCTCTTGCCTCATAGTGAGCTTTACACATCGAGGTACACATAAGCGGGAAAGATTTGTCTTGAGAGCGCTTAATTTGCTGATGCTACTGTTGCCACAAGCCAAATAGTAAAAATGTGAGCACTCATCCAGTCATTTATAGTTATTCTATGTCTGTAAGTTTTGGTCAAGTCACTTACCAGTATGTATAGCTATCCTTTCTGGTTGTGTTGTTGAAGGTGATATAAAGCTCTAAAAATTTTCGTTGTCTGCAATTTCTGGATATTGTCAAGCTCTTGAAGCTGTTGTTAGCTGTTGTATTCGGTTGTTAGGCCAGAAATAATTAGATATTACTCCCTCCATCCCAAAATATAGTTCCCGTTTCCATTTTGGGTGTCCCAAAATATAGTTCCCATTTCCATATTTAGTTCCACATTTTCCCGTAATTTTTCTAGAAAAACTGTGTCCCATCATTTATTTTCTTCTTGAAATTTGTTTTTTCCTTTGTTTATTCAACCAAAATGTTACAATTAATGCTCTTTCACCAATTATTCTCCATTCTCTCTCCTAAAATCATCTTTTTCCATACAACATTTGTTTAAATAAACAAATTTTTTTATTATCTCTCTTATATAATACTTGTATAAATTAGCGTGAAAAAAGGAAAATGGAAACTATATTTGGGACGGAGGGAGTACAAGGTTATTTCTTTCCCTAGGTTTGTTGAATACTTATTATTGAGCGTTACATGAATTATATAGCCTCACTTGAGGAAAAAGATGCATGAACTTCTTGAAAAACACAATCATAGGAAGTTTCCTTCAAAAAAATTAAAGTAGGTTGATAAATCATAAATGTATGAGAATTGAGATAAAGATAATTTCTAACTCACTCAAAAACACAAACGGCACGTTTGGTAGTCGTTAATAAATTGCGGTAATGGGAATGAATTTTAAGTGTAATTTTATTAGGGAAGCACCCTTAAAATCTCCATAGGGAGGCATTTTTTCTCCATGGACAAGCAATCACCCCTAAACTTGTGTTTTTGTCTCCAAGGGGAAGCAATTTTCATTACCACTCATTACCACCCTACAAAGTGGTATTGGATGGGAATGAAAATTCAAGAAGGAAAGTGGACACTTTAGGATAAATTGGCATTACCATGGTAATGAACAATGATATTTTTCACAAATTTACACACAAATTCATTCCCATTACCACTATTTATGACCAACTACCAAACAGGCCGTAAAATATTAAGTGTATCGAATGCATAGTCTAAAGAGTAATCAAGTAATCAGGCTAATCAAAAGAAAAAACAAAAACAAAAAAAAAGTAACTAGTAATTACATCGGACAGCAATATATTTGACATTGGTGTTTGTGTAACAGCAACATGCGTATGTCAAGATGGCCGAGTTGGTCTAAGGCGCCAGTTTCAGGTACTGGTCCGAAAGGGCATGGGTTCGAATCCCATTCTTGACAGGTTTTTTTTGGATTGTTTCTTGTTTGTGCAGCACTGTACCTTGCTCCATATAAGGCTTTCCTATGTTGCTGTAATCTCAACATGGACCGCATTTTTGATAATTTGAACATCTTTTTTTATATCCACGACAGGAGTTAATGAAGCATAAGATTATAAGAACATCGAAACATCAATGGTGGTGTTATACTATGTTGATCCAAGTTCACTAGGGAAGAAGATTCATACTTTGGTCAAATGTAACAAATTAATGTTATCAGACTTAACATTTTAAGCAGTGAAATTATCATGATTCCTATTTCACAATAAATAATTTGAAATTTGAGTTACCATATGCAAACAACAATTGAGAAGCCAATGAAAAATCTGGAAATAAATTGGATTTTTACTGTTTTGTCGTTGCAAAAACAGGATTTTGGAATGAAAACTGTTAGCAAATAACATGGAGGTACATTCCAATTAAACATCACATCCTACAAACAGAATTGAGTTGGTGACAACACATCTTTAAGGATATGTTCGTTATCGTTTTTTGTTTTCAGTTTTCAGTTTTTTTTTTGAAAACTAAAAACCAAAAATAGGAAACCGGAAAAAATGAATTTCACTTTTTAGTTGTCAGTTTTCAAAATCATCATGTTCCCAATAAATTTGACTAATTTATTATTTATTATAGAATATATATCATATGACTTTGAAAATAAAAAAACCAAAAAAAGAAAACCACAATAATACCGAACGGACCCTAAATATGCTATTGTTCATCTAAATTTCACTTTTATAGATCTAGTACAAACTTATAAGCTGAACACTAAACTACTAATCTAAACTAACTAAAACTTGTTTAAACCATAATAGGAGGCTTTGAGCTTATCAACAATCATTTGTCCTAATCAACCCTTATATGACTTCTTGACTTTGAGCAATCATCCATTGAACTTATATTAGCTTATTTGAAAATAAGATGAGGAGAACAAAACCTCAATCTCATCAAACAAATAATACAAGCCTAAAATCTATTTAGTTGAGTTGTTTTAAGCACAATGGATCGATGATACAAGCATTAAAAGGATCCCATAGCACGGTTTCCTTTAACTTTGTCTGCACAACATTGGATTGGAAATTGCGTCCATTGAAGCAATCTACACTAATACATTTCCCACCCACCCCTCTTCTATGAGTAGCTGATACCTGAGGAAACCAAAAGAATTTGATGCATCGAGTAACCAAAAAGACTATGAAGAGTATTTCGACATAACTGTATTATACTCCCTCCGTCTTTTATTAGTTTACCCCTTTCTTTGGGGCACATTTGCCGAGATACTAATTTGAACCTTAATATCTCTAATTTTTGATAAGCAAAAATTACAAAAAGTTGATATTTGGATAATACACATCGAGACGAATCCAACAAGATCTCACATGACTATATTTTTCCTTAAATACAAATTACAAAAGATAGTCAAAGTCATGTATGTGAATAGTGTCAAAAGTCAAAAGGGTTAAACTAATAAAAGACGGAGGGAGTATAAAGAAAGAAAACCGGTAAAGACTACTTATGCAGGAACAGCAGCTGGGGCTTGGTTCGGCTTAGCAAGCAATCTTGCCATGAATTCTGGATTTGCTTTAAGCCTTTGTTTGACATATGATGTTCGGGCCTCATCTACCAATTCATTAGCTTTACCAGCATCCTCAATGATATTAAGCAGGGTTCTCAGACAATCCTTTCTATTCTCTTCACGATCTTCAAACCTGAAAGCAAAACAGTCTTAGAAACATTTTCCCAAGCGGGTCAAGAAGCCATATAAAAAGATTGGATATCATCTGATTCATAAAACAAGTTATCAGATCTTCCTTCTCAAAAAGGAAATGCAGCAGGTATAAAGCACTAAGCAGTAGACAAAAAAGGCAAGCCTTTAACCACAGGCATAAAAGACGCATAAGCATTAAGCAGCGAATCTAAATGAACAGTCATCCATAAATTTAATTTACCACATAACTCATAGAAAATGTAACTTCTACAAGCAATGACATTTCAAGAAAGAAAATCAATCAAATTTCCGATGCATAGTATCTAAGTCAGGTATCCATACTTCTCCACAAAACCTATAGTGTTAAAAGATTTGCAACAAAATTAGTTGTCCATCCAAGAAAAGTCCTAGTGACAAATAACAAAACCCTCTTATAGTGTTTGAAGAACTAAACCAATACCATGATACTTAAAATATACATCAAATACTCCCTTAACGTTGCATCTTGCATTTCCATAGAATCAAGGAGTACATACTATATTCAACATTGTCCTCCGTGCTTGATTTCAATTCATTTGCCTAAAATGAGTTCATCATATGCAGCCAATGAATTCCAGAACAAAAAAGAAATTCATTTAATTCTGGAAAAAGCACAAAATGTAAAATAAGCAAGCTATAGCTGTTGTATGACCACATTTTCTGTGATAATTGCAAGCAAAAAAATCCATAAACTGCAAAGATATCTCAAGCTTACCTCTCACTTATAATTGTTAGCTCATCTTTTCCAGGATGATACCGTTTCCCCACTATTTCTCTTAATCGGCGGAACTGATATTTCGAGAGTCCAAGATCCTTGACTGTCACAGATAATTTCACCTTCCTGTTTTTAGGATGCCACGCATCACCTCCTGGTGCAAATACCACCCGCGATTGCCATCTGAGAACTGGACCCACACCAGGTGGATCATCAGACTTGTTTTTCTTCACAAGATCGGTCACCTCATCCGACTTTGGAGATGCCTCTTCTTTTTCCACCTTTTTCACATACTCGGCCACAATCTGATCCTCAAACTCCTTAAAATGCTGATATGCTTCTTCTGGCTCAAGTTCCTCTCTCTCACATTTATCTCCTAACTCATCAAACTTTGCTTTGACCTTCTTCTTCATGTCATCTGAAAGAGTCTGTTACTTAACACTTAGCAAGAACCTCCACACTTTCGACTTTTCAAGCATTGAAAACACATCATTCTCTCTTTTACAATACTCGACCATTAAACATTGCAATAAAAGAGAATTAGCTAATCAGTGAAAAGTGAACTAGATCAAAGGCAGATAGTGAAACTTGTAAAGCATGAAAAATTAATGAATGTACCTGGCAGGAGCTTATCCCAGTCGCGCATATCCTCCAAAATCTCCTCACACTCCCTCATATCCCTTGCATATCCTTTCTCCGTCGCTTCCTGAACAATTTCACCCCACTTCTTGTCATCCATGTTAAAGTATTCATCCTCCATCATCCTCTTGACAACTATATCCTTGGCACTGTACAAGTCAGTAATATCGTCATCCGTTTTATGACCTTCCTCAAAATCTGACTCGAATTCTTCACCACCAACATCATCCAATGGGACGAAACGGAGTTCTTCTGTCAACTCATCATCGGTTTCTTCATGCTTCCCCACTAACCTCCTCGACAGTATCGCCTCAAGAATCGAAGGAAGTGCCTCCTCATCACCCTCAAAGTACTTCTCTATCCTCACTTTCAGCTCTAGATTCAAACAACACTACATAATCAGCTACATTTGTATCACAAATAAAAAATCAAGGCAAACATCCAAACATGATTCTCTACCATCTATTTCGATCCAATTCTCATCACAATACAAACCACAAATGTAATGTAACTTCTAATACCTCAATCCCCCACAAAAATTTCGCAGCAAATTTAGCATTGATTCATATCATTACAAACCCATAAATTATTTACACATAATAAACTTCTTAGGAAAATAGGATTAGATTTAGGATAAACAATGATATATCACAATACCCATTCATCATAAGAATCCAATAAAATTAAAGCCAAAAGAAATGATTTTTGATTACCTTTATTGCTGACATCTTCAACATCATTGGTGGGATCTTTGATTTCAGGCTGCGCTAAAGTGGCTTCAGATGGAGGAGGTTTAGGGTTTTGGTCAGGAGAATCATTTTCAGAGGAGAAAAACCTGAATGAATAGGAATTTGAAATCTGGGATAATACATTGTGTGGTGATGGATTTCGTATGGAAGAAATTGAAGGAGATGGTAAGAAATTGCGAGAGAAGAGTGGAACATTTCTCAGAAGTGCTCTTCTCATGGCTTCTTTTGTTCAGTCTTTTTTTTCCGTCTTACTCTCTACCTTGGCTTTCAGGGTTTAGGCTTCTAGTTGGCGGCACAAAATCACAGTTGGGTTGGGTTCGGTTGGGAGTTTGAGGCTTTGGGTTTAAAATTGTACTCGTGTTTCGTCTGGATGATGCACCGAGTTAGTGGCCTGGTAAATGGCTTTTTGGTTTTTTCACTAAATATTTCCGACAACTTAAAAATTTCATCATATGTACTCAATGTTTCAGATATTCACTATATACCCTTAAGTTTTCGAAAACGTTCACCATATGCCTTTTTTTCTAACTGCCGCTAACTCACTGTTAGCTTTATTTACGATTTTGTCATCATTAAGCCTTAACTCTAAAATCTAAACTCTAATATAAACCCTAATCCCTAAAATCTAATCTAAACCCTAATCCTAAAATCTAAACCATAACCCTCCCCCTCTCCTCCACCAGCCCACACCCTTCCCCCCCCCCCTCCTCCACCAGCCCCTACCCCCTCCCCCTCCACTCCACCGCCGCAGCCCCTCACCCCCCCTTGCCAGCCTAGTCCCCTGCATCCTCCCCATCGATTTCCCCTACCTTTTCTCTCCCCGTCGACTCATTGCTACTCTGCTCTTTATTTCTCTCCCCGTCGAGTCGCTGCACCCCTGCCCTTTCTCTCCCATTCGAGTCGTTGCTCCATTGCCTTTTTTCTCCCCATGAGTCGCTGCTCCACTGCCTTTTCTCTCCCCGTCAAGTCGTTGCTCCTCTTCCCTTTCTCTCCCCGTCGAGTTGCTGCTCCCCTGCCTTTTCTCTCCCCGTCGAGTCGCTGCTCCCCTGCCCTTTCTGTCCTCGTCGAGTCGTTGCTCCTATCTCTGAATTTTTGGGTTTCAAATTGAAGATTCGTACTTTGGGTTTGGGGACTGTGGGTTGCGGGAGGGAGGGGGAGGTGGGGGTAGGGGTGGGTTGGGGGAGGAGGAGGGGTAAAGTGGGTGGGCTACATGGGGGTTGTAGCGGTAGGGGGAGGGGTGGTGGGGGATGTGGGGGTGGTTAGGATTAGGGTTAGGGTTAGGATTAAGGTAAGGGATAAGAGGTAAGGGGTTAGGGGTAAGGGATTAATAATGGCAACAGCGAGTTAACGGACGTTAGGGAAAGGGCAGATGGTGCACAATTTTGAAAACTCAGGGGTATATGATAAATATCTAAAACATTGAAGGTATATGGTGAATTTTGTGATTTGTTAGGGGTATTTGGTGAAAAAATCGATGGCTTTTTTATTGACTTTTCAATTTGGTCAAACAACCAAAAGAAGTGTTTGGTTATTGGCTTTTTGGTTGGCTGAAACGCTGGCTTTTAAGCCAAAATGAAAAAGATGCATGGAGCAGCTTTTTGAATTGGCTTTTGGCTTATTGGTCCACAAACTCTCTAATAAAAAGCAAACAACCACAATCAATTTTGCCAAACACTTTTGCAAACAACTGGCTTAAACAACCAACTTAAAAAGCCAATACATACAACTAATGCTTCCAGCCAGTCAAACAAGCTAACTAAACCAGCCAAAAGCCAACAGTCGATTGCCAAACATTGGGTTGTGAATGATAGGAGTTGAAACAGGGGAGAGAGAGAATAGATAGGAGAGGAATTTGAGAAGAGAGAAAAAAGTTTGGAATTTTTATAATTAATGTCACGTCACATTTTTCTTTTATTTTTGGGGCTGATAACGGTACTTTGCAAACTTCAGTACCTAAAAGTAACGGACATCCATTTTGTACCCAAACTGGAACATTTCAAAGTTGAGTACCCAAACTGGAACAAAGGGCAAAGTTCAATACCCTGTTGTAACCTTAACTCGCAATAGAATAGTTTTCTACTTGTATAATCTCGATTAGGAAATGTATACAAAACTCAATATATGTGTTCTCGATCTCGCATAGACAAACCGTTTTCAATGCACAAGCACTAGAAAATTATAAACAAAATCAATTATAGCTTTTTAATGAAGCTAGACTGGTACTCCCTCCGTCCCAATTTATTTGCTACTTTTAAACATGTTATTTTTACTTGATTTGATCATGTTTATATGTTTAGGTTGATTTGATCTGTTTAAACATGTTATTTTTACTTGATTTGATCATGTTTGATATGTTAGGGTTTGGAGGGAAGGATTAAATGGGGGAGTTGGGGGATTAAATGGGTTGGGTGGGTATTAGTTGGGCTAATAGTTTTGGGCTGATGTTTTGTAGGATTTGTGTGTGTGTTGGTGTGATCCTCTAGGATGAAATGGGATGTTACATCCAAATTATTACTCCATTTTGCATTTAATCAGTGGTAAAATGATTAGAATTGTAGTATAAAGAATTGATGAGGCATATGTGTTATATTTTGGTTTTTGTTTGGCTGTCCAATAGAGTTTTAATGACATATAAAATGTTTACATGAGAGGTGCACTATGTTCCTCAATGATGAATGAGGTCTGATGATTTATACTTTGGACATTATGCCTTTTAAGACCAGTATACTCATATTGCCACCAATTTTTTGTGCTCTTCTTTTCAATTTTTCCTCTGTTTTAATAGCATGTGTTGAGTATTATGGATGAGTGAGGACTCCCTGAGAGGAACTTTAATCATGCCTAACTTGTGTTTTTAAAAAATTGGATTTTGTCTTAAATATGATTGAGAAAAAAATGAAATCTGATTGAATTTTTCTTGTAACAATGTTTAATTTGATTTTTTTTTCTCAATCATTTGTTTGATACAATGATACCCTGTTTTTTTTAACTTAACATGAACTGTTTTTTTTTTAACTTCACATGAACTGTTTTTTTTTTAACTTAACATAACCCAAAATGTTTACATATTATAAATGGAAAGGTTTAATACAAAATGTTTGCATTTACATATACAAAATGTTTAACAACCTATATATGTTGTATTTTACTTACAAAAAATTCTGTTCTTCTTGCACTATAATGCCCAAAAAATTGGCCTTCAACTGCCCATTGCTTGTTTTTTCTTTATATTATCCCAATACCATCATCTGAATCTTCATCCCCATAGTTTGCTTCTTCTTGTTCATCTTCAAGATGACCTTCCTCTGCCCATTTTCTGCTCTCTTCTACTAATTGTGGGCTAATGACAATACATGTTGGTAACTCACCCCTCCTCTCTAGTGATTTCTTCCCCATATGTGGTATGTGGTAATTGTTGTTACCTTTAACTATTAGAGTCTCCTTCATCACTTGTTGTAGAGTTAACCAAATATGATTGCATAGCTTAGGATCATAGTTGTCAAATGCCTTGTTCACTACCTTCACCAACTGTTTCACACTTCTAGGTGCTAGTTGATCTTTTAATGTTTAAATTGCATTAAAAAACCAAGATCTAACACATTCATATCTAGAGATTGTGTTGGCTGATTGATTAATCTTATATCAAATCCATCTTTTTGTGCCTCCAAACTAAATTGCACATCATTACTTGCTATATGTGGCCTTGCATTGTCTTGGACAATTCATATTTGCTTGCATCCATCCTCTGGCCACTTCTCTCTTATAGATGGCAGTATGTGCTTTATCAGCTTCTCCCTTATGACATCTTTTGTGATGCTTAATTGAGGTTTGGTTTCAATCACCCCTGCATCTTTGTTACAACATGACCTCCTTGCTGCCACCTCTTCTATGAATGGGAAGATTCCTATCTTCCCATCAAAACTGACCTCTCCATTGACTGTTATGTGTGGCCTTGCTAGTGCAGCTATGAACATGATTTGGACTATGAATCTCTTGCTTTTGCATCTTCTATATGGCTCTACTTCACCCGGAGTTAATCTACCCAACCCCCCCAAGGAAATGGCTACTGTTTGGTGTCTTTGATGGTGGTGGCTGGCTGCTGGTTGGTGTCTTTGATGGTGGTGGCTGAGATATTTGGAGATTTGGTTTGGTTGATGGCAGTGTTGAAAAAATTCAATGCAAGTGCAAAAGTGGTTGTGTATATATAGTCCCCTGTTGCTTAGAAATTTTTTTCAAGTTTTTTGGGGGAAAATTCAATTCCCCCTTAATTTCGAATTTTTGGGGAAAATTTCAAACCCCTATTATGTAATTTTGCTGTAAAATTTTGGAGGGAAAATTTAATTTCCCTTTGGTTGTATAATTGTAACTGAAATTCAATTGATGAATTATTCCTTGTAAAATTTTGGAGGGAAATGAAATCCCTCCTTCAATAAAAACTGGCGCCTCTTTTAATAGCATGTGGGCCAAGTCCCCTTTTTTGGCTTTTAATCACCTTTCTCACAATATAATTAAGCACCATTACTTTTGTTTATTTCCCTCTCTGCACAGTGGCCCCCACAGTTTTCCTTGGTCTTTGTGAAAAAGTGCTTGTAGCAAATAAAACGGGGCGGAGGGAGTATTATCTATAGGAGTAACTAGTAAGCAAGAGAACCTTACTCACCAAGTAATAATATGACCGATTTTACAAGAGAGGGGAAGAAGGAAACTTTCCTCTTGAAACAAGCCAATAATCCGTCTAAAATTATTTTCAAAAAAAAAAAATCTCATTAAAACCACGTGGCAATAAGCAAGGAAGATTTTAGTTGCTTGTCGCCCACTTCTAATGAAAAACTAGCTTTTGGCCCGTGCAAAATGCACGAAATTTTTTTGTTTTGTAAGAATATTTACATTCCAACAATACTGAATACGTGCATATATTTCATGTTTGCGTCAAAAGTTGATAAATTAAGATAATGAATCGTATATTCGATGTTATTTCCCCTTAGATTATGTTATATAAATTTATAAAGTGATTGACTTATTAAAGACATTAACTGCTCCTTTGTCTAACTATGTATTTACTTCTTAAAAGAAATTAGACGTTTAAAGTATATGATATACTTTTTCATTTTTTTTTCTTTGGCCTAATATTAACTTTCACCCAACAAAATACATGGTCATCTTTATGTTGCGAATCGAATTCTCCCAATTTGAAAACCAGTTGTGCAATTTAGACCCATAAATTTCGATTAGAATAAATTGACCTCTAATGTTTTGTTCCATGTTTAATATTAACCCCATGTTTTAAAAAGGTTTAAGGATGTTTTTTAAAAAAATTGATCATATAATTGTATCATTGCATTTAACTATACTTTTGCGCACAAAACTTACTCATTTCATGTAAAAGCGTGTACTTTGTGATATTGGTATGATTCTGTTGCGCCATTCCAAGCATAATATACTTTATCTTTTTACACGCTTATATAAAGTGGTTTGCACGACTACACATGTTATTATATGATTGTCTTTTTTTATTTTTATTGTCTAGAAACTGGTTACATAATTAATGGAGTTCTAGTCGTCGACGAATTTTGTTTATGAAATTTGAAAAGAAGGATATTAAGTTAGTTATAAAGCTTTATAATATATGTTGCACGTAAATTAATTAAAATTAGGACTACTAATTTAGATTTAGATAGACTCGTCCAATATATGCAGTTATTCTATGTCTCTCTTATTTTGCCACACATTTTTATCAAGTTTTTAAAAATGTTTCAAGTAACTATAAGCTATAAGATTTCTTATTATTAATTTCATAAGCTATAACATTGAAATAGTTTTTTATATCAAACATTTCTTAACTGAATCGTTTCAATTGACTCCTAATTTTTCTTTTATGTTGATTGTCAAATAATGTTTTTATATATAATCACCAGTTCACCAGGTACAATACTTATATGAAGACAACTTATTTACTTAATTAAGTGACCAATATTGACTTAAAAGTGACCCATTTTGGATAATGACTACCATCATCAAATTTTTTGAGATAAACTTAATAAACTAAATGTTCACATATATACTTAGCTTGTACCAATGAACTTAGCAAATGGGTATAATTTAGGGGTGTTTAGGAAACCCCACCCTGAATTATCCGTCCCGAAAAATCTGATGACCCGCAACAAAAAAAAACCGGGTATCAAATCTGATGTTTTTTGTCGAGTCGGGTAAAAATTCGTGAACCGGGTCGAGTGATGAGCCACATATATACAATAAATGGGTACCTCGAGTACCCGAACCTCTTGTTTCCCAATTCTTTTTTGGTATTGAAGTCCTCCCGACTTTAGTTTTACCTTTTAAGTTTATATTTTTTCACTTTTCAATAGCTTTCGATTTAATTTAATTTTTTTTCATAATTTAATTTTTTTTTCTCTCCTCATGTTATAGTTGTTGATCCAAGGTCCAAGAAGTGCATTGGCAAAAGCACAAAAAAGTGGGTAAAGTATTTAGCTACGGAGTAAGTATGTCTTACATTTGACAATTTATGAAGAAGAATATTGTCTTAATTATGTAAGTGAGGATTAATATTTTGTTCTAATTATGTAAGCTGATATATGGATGATGGCTAAAATCTATATTTGAAACCCCAGGCCTAAAGTAATGGGTCATCCACCGAACATAAGAAACATATTTTGCTTATTTAATAGTAGTATATAAATTGTAATATAAATAAAAAGTACTACTTACATAGCCGGTATATAATGCCACGGTTTATATTTAATTTGCTAAAATTAAGGAATCATTTTTTGATATAATTGATTTACAAATCACAATTGTGTGAGATACTATTTGATTGATTGTCAATATTCTCTTTGCTATAATCACGGATCATATTTGGTTATAATTGATTTCTTTCCTTCTATGTCAATTTGTGAAAAAATGATTGGCAATCACGCTTAAATCAACAGGCCAGGATTTGCAAGATATCATTTATGTCAATGACACGTGGCAAATGAATGAGATGGTTCGAAAATCCAAGAAGCAATGAGAGGCTTTGAAGAATATGAAGATGCCACATAGGATAATTTTTTCTTGCTTTAATATTATATATGATATGATATGATAGGAAAATAAAGATTATTTCTCTACGTTGCCTAATGACAACTCATCTATTACAGCCCAATGTTCCGATTCCTTAGCATATTTCGGACCTTTACATGCTGATTTATTAATTAAAACATTATAACTACGTTAACTAACTTAACCTAATGTCTAAATCAAATAAAACCTCTCCAAGTGAAAAGTAAACCATGCAAGCAAAACTGATTCAAGAAATTAAACTACTTAAAAACATTAAAGATAAATCAAGAAAGTTTAAAGAACTTCCAAGAAACTTTAAGAACTTTCCAAAACCTCCATGAACATGATTTCTGGCTTGCTTTTGTAACATACTCCCTCCGTTTCCTAAAGATCTTCCCACTTACTGTTCCTACAGATACCAAGGAAAATCAAGTTGTGTGGGGCATGGTGTGAGTAAAGTAGGAGAGAGAAAGGGGTTAAGATAAATAAACAAATAAAAAAGGGTTAAAGTAGGAGAGAGAAATGGGGTAAAATTGATTAATAATGTAATGGTGGACCATATGATAGTGACATGAGAGGGTAAATAGGGAAATTTGTTTTGCCAAATAAGGAATAAAGCAAAAGAGGGAAGATCTTTTGGAAACACCCTTAAACGGAAAGAGGAAAGATCTTTAGGAAACGCATGGAGTATGTGGTAACCATAAAAATACTATATAGGTAAATCTCAATAATTTTTGTAGTTATTTCGTTTAATCATACCAATAACATAAATCAATCAAATGAGTAACTTTAAATGTTAAAAAAAATACCCGCTTCTATTCATACTAGTATCACGTTCTTTCATAATAGTAAACTGATTGGTATTTTCTTTTGTTATGAAATTAACCTCATTTGTTTATAAGAGTAATCCCTTTTATTGTTAAGAGTAACCTCATTCGTTAATGGTTACCGCATTTAATTATATGAGAACTCATTTAATTATACGACAATCCCATTTAATTATATGAGTAACCTCTTTAGCTCACAAAAGTAACCTCGTTTATTCATATGAGGATCGGAACCTCGATCATTCGTTCACAAGAGTACATAATTAAACTAATGAGTTATATGCCTTTTACTTTAAAAGAAATCTCTTTTATTTACAAGAGTAAACTCCTTTATTGTTAAGAGTAACAATCGGTAAGAATAATCACATTTAATTAGATGAGTAATTAACTCCACTTGCTTATAAGAGTAACCCTTTTTATTTAATTAGTATTTTAATTAGCTATCTTTATAGAAGTTAGAAATGCACCTTTTTGTGTTTTATGTTTCAGGTGTTGCCTCCAAGGTTATCATCGTCCCACACATCGAGCATAAAAGATTTCATTAGGATAAAAATCACGTTTTGGAATATTTTATGCACAAGGGAAAGATTTGTACACAAGGCTCAACTTTATATGAGCATTTCTCACACCATACTCAACATTTTGGCAAGATTTAAATGAACATTTCTCACACCACACTTAAAATTTGGAAAACCAATTGATAATCAAGTAACAACTTATCATCTAAAAATACGTCCCCGGATAAATGTCAAGAGTATTTTGGAACAGTGGGAGTATACTGAGGCCGGCCAAACCACACATAAGACACTTTTTTCCTAGATTAGTCCCTGGTGATCACTAATACCGATTTCACGGGTTAAAAATAGCTCTTTTCTTGGATCAAAATTGATGCGTATGTAGCATCAAAATGCACAATAATAGTTATGTTAGGATCTATGTAGTATTCTAGTTCTGTTAGAAAACTATGTAGTTTAATTGTTTTTTTATTACTATAATTTGAGTGTTTAAGTGATAAAGGAATCCTATTATACTTAGGAGTCTAATTCCTTATCATTGAATAATAATTATTAATTATATTAGGCGTGTGATATAGTTAGGTTTTAGTTTGTTATTTGTCTTTATCCTTAAGATAAAGATAGATAAGTTTGTTATTTGTTATCCTTAAGCTTTACTAGTTATCTTTAAGTTAGAAAGCTTGTAATATAAATAGCCTATTTCGGCCATCACAATAGAGGAAGTGTGTTGTTTTTGAGTTTAATCTATTCCTTGTGGAATTAAAGTTTTAGGAGTGAATCCAAAGTTTAAGCAGTGAATGCAAACCCCAATTATTATCAAACCTTGGTTAGGAGTTGATAATTCCATATCTTGAATTTCGTGTGTGTGATGCATAGGAAGTTCGAACCTAAGTCTTGAATTAACATTCAAGATTCACTTTCTTGGTTAAAGAATCAATCAAGAAACAAAAAAAATACATTCTTTCATTCAAGATTCATTAAAGAAACCATAAAGAACCTATCTTTTAATCAAGAACTTAAGTATAGCCTTCAATTTCACATCAAAAATTCCTATTATCTCCCTCCTTTAAGTCCTTATCTATAAGACTACAATAACTAATCATGGTTGCATGTTACTTTGATTTTTTCCTATTAATTTGATAAAATTATGACTTAAGATCATATGAAATAGTAATATCACCAAAACTTTTTAAAAAAAAATCATAAATAAATTAAACTTTAAGATCCATATTGGAAGATATCCCAAACATAAAATCTATGATGAAAATTTTTCGCACAAACTTGTCAACATATGATAACGACCTTAGCAACACACTAGTGCACTACCCAAGTCACAAGCAACTGAGCAGTGAGCAAGCATTACCCCAATTGTCCCCTGGCCGGACGGCCCCCCTTTACCGAAAGCTAAAGGAAAGGAAAGAAAATGTTACGGCAACTGTCCTTTCTCCGTACGCGTTCCCATCTGGCGCTGAATGTGCCATAACCATAGGATATGACAAATGAGTATTTCAATTATTATGCGACTAATTATGAAGAATTATATTAGTGAATAGTGCCTATTCAAAAATTTGAAGTACTAATACAAGTCAATCTTCCAATTCAGAAAATTCCTCCCTCTAATCTCCACGTCAGTAGTAAAATGTATTCACACATAACTAAGACTATGAGTTAATGATTAAGTTCAACAGTCAACACAATCGTTATTAATTCTTCATCAATCTAATATATTATTGAAAATTTTATAGTATTTTTAGATAGATATGACAGTGCAAATTTAGTGGTCAAAACTAATTTTATATTTCAAAATAATGGGTCTAAATATAGCTAAATTATTAGATTTTTATGGTCAAGTTTTGTTATAAATACTTAGCGATAAGGCTGTGCAAAAACCAGGGTCGGACCGGAGTTTGGCCCGGATCGAAAATTCCAGTTTGGTCCCCGGTCCTAGAAAAATCCTGATTTCGGGTTTTCGATCTGATTCGGTCCAAACTCGAAAAACTCAAGCCCAGATCGGTTGGACCTGAATTTATATTATTTTAATAAAAAGAGTGTAATGTTAAAAAAAGTTTTAAAATATAGAAAATTAAAAACCTATGGTTTAATACTCTACGATTATTGTTATTAAAATTATTAATTTTTAATATATATAATTTATTAATATTTTTAATTAAAGTATATAAGATTTGTTTTTTTAAAAAAAAAGATTCCGGTCTAACAAGTAACAGGTCCAAAATCGGACCAGATCGAAAATTTTCCGACCCAGTCGAGGTCCAAAAGAATCTCGATTGGTATCCAGTCCACCGGTCCAGTCGATTCCAGTCTGCTTCGGTCTTGGACCAGTCCAGACCCTTACTTAGCGGTGATTGGAAGACGGTTGACGTATAAGAAAAAAAAGGAAAGTAAGAGAATAAGGTACATCAGAGGTGAGATTGAGGGGTATAAAAGGAAGTGGATTGTGTATTCCAAGTAAAATACGGTAAACATGTGAGATATTCTAACTTCATTTTTAAATAAGTGCAACATTTTTCGTTTTATTTAAATTTAGTAAAATTTTGTTGAAAGAACCTCGACCTAGGTTGGTCGATACCTTTCAGACTCAACACTTCCTATATAATTTTTTTTGACATGCTGCATTTTAACAAAATTTCCATTTTTGAGCTATTATCCAATATGAGTTGGCTTTCTTATACTAGAAGCGTAGAAATGAACTTATAATCAATATTAACATATATATTATAAAAATGCGTGGGGGAATTAAGGAATGTTTCTTCATACAAGATAAAACAAACAAATGTAAATATCAATACTTGAACCTACAATCACATGTTTGATAAAATAGAGCATTTGACTTCAATGCCACAACTATTATTGACAAAGTAACCAAGAAAGGGAAAAATCGTGCTCATCAATTCTAAAACTTCAGTGCTCAACTTATTTAGTTCATTGTCTCATAACATGCATATACCACAACTCTTTTTATTTACTTATACATAGTCACATAGAGCGAGCTTAAATAGAAAGATAAAAACAATGGAGACTTACTTTAATTTTTATTACATTAGTTTTCAATTAACTAATTCAATAACTATTATCCCATAATTGTTAAATATTCCATAATTGTTAAATCAGAACCACAATAAATATTAACTAAAAGAGTAAAATCCCATAAATATTAACCCAAAACAATAATATTAAAACAAAACCAAAACTATTAACCCAAATCAATAACTATTAACATGTCACTGCCGCGAATCTATGTCATGAGCTCATGTGGCGTATCTAGGAATTTACTCATGGGGGTACGAATACGTAAGTAGTTAGACTCGTTAATTTTTTTTTTCAAAATAAAGCTTTATTAACATTTTTTTCTCCCTAAGTTTAAGTAAAAACTTAGATATAATTGCTAACTATTTAAGTGTTCAATGTTTCAATTTAAATAACCAGATCTTTAAAATAAGTTGTTCAATATAATTGAGGAAATTTTGAAGGAAAAAGAATAGAGACAAAATTATTATTTCGGAGCTTTTATTTTTGTGGGCTTATGAATTTGTAGTTGCAGAGTAAGCTTACTTATAAATTTTTAGTTTCACACTAATAGCCATAGGCCCATAGAGAGTAGTATATAGTAAAAGTGTTGAAGATAAATTAAACATGAGTCAAAGGGTAAGTAATTAAAAGCATAAAAAGAACTTTGTGGGGTTTTGAACTTGAGACCTCTTCATAAATTCATGGATCTTTCTTTTCCCTTTTGCTACCAACAAGACAAACCTCAACTTATTGATTTGTTTTCATTATTTTCCATAAATAATGGGGGTACAGCTGTACCCCTTGTACCCCCTCTAGATCCGCCCATGGCTCATGACCATGTCAATCACCAGTCACCACATCCAGGAAAGTCCCATTAGTTATAGCACAAAATTTGTGTATTGACTATTTCCTCCATTTTTTCAATGGTTACACTTTGAGTTTTGACACTATGTATAAATTTACGTTTGACTATCATTTATGATTAATAGTTAAGAAAAAAATAGTCATGTAATATCTTGTTTGATTCTTCCCGATATGTACTTTTGAAATATCAACTTTTTATAATTTTTATAATTGCAAATTTAGAGATATTAATGTTTAAACATTTATATTGGATAGCGTGAAAGGTAAAGCTCAACTATTCAAAAGAAAATCAATGAAAGGTAAAGCTCAACTATTCAAAAGAAAATCAAAGAGTATAATAGAGTGATTAGATCTATTCTGATTCAGTTCCCCTTGAATTTCCCTACATAGTTTTGGGTTAATAGGCGGTCTAATTAAAAAAGCTTTCTACAAAATAATTTCTCCACTTCAACATAGTTGCACCATTTTGACTATTTCGTCTGCTGATACAAAAATTAAACCATTTATAAATTTAATTTATAAAAAGTTGATATTTTTTTTTAAAAAAACGTTGAAATTAATCCCATAGCATATTTTAATTAGTAATTTTTATGTTCATATATTGATAAATATATACTATTAAAATTTGATATGTAAATAGTGTAAAAGTCAAACAATTGTAATTATTCTAGCCTAGAAGAAGTATTAGTGATTTATAAATTAAAGGGAGGGAAAAACTAGGGAGTGCTTTATACATCTATACAAATATATTATTAAATTGGGTAGTATAGGGTTTGATCCCGAGACCTCAAGTACATATACTAAAGTCTTAACCACTAGGCTAAGGTGTATTTAGTGTAATTATCATAAAGTATTATATTAATAAATGAAATTTTTTCTTACCCGAGGCATACTCCGGGCCTAATAACTAGTTATTGTTGCAATCCCGGTCCATATCTTATGATTCTACGATTTTACAATCCGGAAGGACTTTTTCGATCTCGATTCTACTATACATAGAATCCTAATTGAATAGGATCTTTCGATCCTATACCCAACCATACCAAAATTTACATGGTAGGATCGATCATAACACGATTCTATGATCCTGCATTTCTACGATCCGATTATATCATAAAATTTGGTAAAATAATTCCAACTTTTATCTTTTTCCCTATTAGCTTTTGGTCATATATTACTTCAATCTTAGAGTATTGAAAAATGTCATTATTAATGTGCGTAAAGTTCCAACATGTATCTTTTGACTACTTTATAGTATAATTGTCACTAATTTATCCTATATTATAAGATTTTACGATTCAGTCTTATCGATTCAATTCTACCGACTCAATCCTACCGATTCAATCCTACCAATCCTCATATTTCAAAATAAAGTATTGTTGCTCATAACATTCGCCTTATAGTTGCTGAAATAGTAATTATCTAAATATAAATAGCATTGTACGGGATAACCAACCAAGATCCCATTTGGGGTATGCCCAATAAAAGCACTGGAAATTCCAGCTAGACAGAGAGGACTATACTATAGAGCTAGTCATCATTATACATTAGTGCACCGATGCAATCATTACTCTTGTGTTTGGTTACATATTCTTGCATTTCAGGAATGGACAATATTACAAAAAAAATCAGATGTCTAGAGAATATTGAGATAACTAAAAAACTAAATTTAAAAATTAACCAAAATATAATAGAACTATAGAAGTAGACGTCGATTAGGTTAGTTTGCAAAGTCTTAGAATAATTGGGATGACATTATGATGCATAACCGATAACGTGCGGCATAAAATCACATTTACATCAATATTTTTTATGCCTCAACTCAAGTCATCATCTTTCAGTTGTGCAATTTTTTTCTACTTCATATGCTAGATTGCTAGCTAGCATCGGTTTAGGGGCATGCAAGAAAAACCTTGTACATCTAACGAACTTATCCTAAAAAGATTTAGGCATGTTCTCTTCGACATAAAACAACTAAATTGAACTGAATTGAGCTGAATTGAATTGAATTGAACTGAACTGAATTGAATTGAACTGAACTGAACTGAATTGAATAGTGATATGTGAGAGTAAAAGTATTGTCCAGAGCTAACTGAACTAAACTGAATTGAACTGAACTGAACTGAATTGAACTGAACTAAATTAAATTGAAAATAAGATGGGGAGAACATGCCCTTGATAAAAAAAATAATAAAACAAGCAAAAGGTTGTCTACGTATAAACCATAACCTAGTCAATTCCAATCAATTTAGGCTATGTTCAGTTCACCTTATTTTTGCTTATTTCAGATCAGATCAGATCAGAAAAAATAAGTTCAGATCAGATCAGGTATGTTCAAATCAGATCAGATGAAGTATGTTCAGATCATATCATGCTTATATTTAAAAACTCATCATTACTATTAATATTGTTATTTACTAGTACATTTATTCAAAAGTATATGAAATATGATAGCTCAAATGAGGGGGCTAGGGGAGGTTGCGTGGTGTGCAACGTAAAAGAGAAATTAGTAGTAGTACTTAGGTAAAGTATCATAGTTGTTTGTATATCTTATTTTATTTTATATGAAAAAAATGAGTTGAGTCTGCGGACTTCTCAAATGTGAAACATTTTTTTAAGGGAAAGTATGAAACATTTTAAATCTGCTCTTATAATTAATTTATTGGGTTATAGAATTATTTTTAGTAATAATTATTATTACTGTGATTATTATTATTGTTGTTATTATAATAATGATAATAATAGTAATTATTATTAATAAAAGTTGTGTAAAAATTGTGATAGAAACAAAATGATAATAATAGTAATACTATAAGTAAAATCTTATAATGTATTGCATAATAATGAATTACAAAGTAATAATATAATAGTAATAATATATTTTATAAAAGATAAGATCTTGTGAATCAGATCAGAAAAAATAAGTTCATATCAGATCAGATTAGTTAAGATCAGAAAATTTCAGGTCAACTAAACATAGCCTTAATTTGCAGGACTATAGGAGTGATATGTAATATTTGGAATTGAATCACGTTTAGACCGCTTTTGATTATTGACATTTCAAAAATCTAGAAATCGACCAACATCTTAATTGAGTGTAAAATCGAGCAATATTTAGTTACATCTGAAAATTACTTAATTACACTAGTATAAGAATGTTGATTTGCGTCTCTTGAATTGCGTCTTACAACAGGTAAATCGATGCAGAAGTAGAGGAGCGCATCATTTGCGCCGGACATTCACGACGTCCAACGCAAATGATGATTTATATGCATCGGATGTAGCACACATTCGACTTAAAAACTTAAAGCAAATGGTGCGAGAATTATATGCGTCGGACCTTAGTCAATCTTTGATGCAAATCATGAAAGCCAATTTTGCGTCGAAGGTAAGTTAAATGTGATGCAAATAGTTGTATCCAAGGATTTGCGTCGGATCTCGCTCTAAGCCAATCCGACACAAATAGGTTTCATATATACACGCACATTGCATCATGAAAGCCAATTTTGCGTCGAAGGTAAGTTAAATGCGATGCAAATAGTTGTATCCAAGGATTTGCGTCGGATCTCGCTCTAAGCCAATCCGACGCAAATAGGTTTCAGATATACACGCACATTGCATCAAGGCCATAATTTGGATTCGATTTGCATCGAACCTTATTGTACATGGGACGCAGATAGGCCATGAGGCCCACTGCCCTTTTTATTTTCAAAGCCAACCCTAATACCAACACTTTCCTTCACGTCGTCACTCATCTCCCCCCTCTCTCTCCCACTCTCCTCTCTCTTTCTCATACTATACCTGCGCTTCTTCTCCTCTTTCTTCTTCACAATTCTGAAGTGCGGAAGTTGGAACAATACAATTGCTGCGAAAACAATTTCAGAAATTGAATAGATTTGAGAGAATTGACTGCAGCCGTTGACTCTGAATTGCATTTCGACGGCGCAAATCAGAAACTTTTGAGGAGAAGAACTGGTTTGACCGTTTAAGGAGGGAACGAACATTAAAGAATTTGTCGCTGAACAATTTCTTCATCTTATTCTGGATCGTCGGTGCAAGTTACAGGATTTCAACTCTCTCAAATCTCGCTGAACAATTCATCTTATTGAGGTTCTTTTCAATTCTCCTATAATTTTGAATTTCTTTGTTTTGCAAAAATGAAATTTCTAGTACTTTTTCATTTTAATTTCTGGTATAAATTAAAATTAAATTTATTGAATTTCCAGATCTGGTGGAGGAAGAGAAGAAATTGCATACCAAGATTTTATATTTTGATCTTTTTAGGAGTTCCAGATTTTTTATATTTCTATTGTTTTAAGATTTCGCTACCGGTTGTACAAGTGATTTAATTTCTTTTGGTTAATTCATTTTATTTAGTACGATTTGTGTAGTTTTTCATTTTAGATTTTCGTCATGTTCTTTTAATCGTTCACGGTCTTTCAATTGTCAATTGTCATATTCTTTTAATCGTTGATGTTCTTGTAATCGGTCAGGTTCTTCTATTTTGGGTCTTGCTAAATGTCGTCCTAGAATTTCCAGTTAACGCCCTGTATTTTTGTATTTGTATACATGGTTGTATTTCCCTCCCTACATCTCTTTCATCCACAATAACTCCGTCAATTATTCCGGCTAACTTTCCCATCAAGAACTCCGGCAATTTTACCGGCTAACTTTCCGACGACAATAACTCATGCAACAATAACTCCGGCAACTTTTCCGGCCACATTATTGCATTATTAATATTAATGAAATTTTATAATTCTTTTAATACACAAAATTGGATTATATCGACTTTTTTAAAAAAAGTGCCTACGCACCTAAATTAAGTGCTCTAACATGTGGTTAGGCACCCTTGACTCATTTTTCAACCTAAACAGGCCATGTAGATGTTGCTTAGATTTGCATGGGCTCTAATACCCAAGCCCCCTTGGTCTTTGGGTAGGAAGGTGGAGTCCTTACCCAATGAATTTTTTTCTTTTGAGTCTTTTTCTCCCCATAAGAAGTCATTACAAGTCCGATCAAGATCTGTAACAGTGGAGCGAGGAGGGGAGAGTTTGATATTGAAGATATTAGGCAGGGATTGAGTTAACAGTAGAATTGATTATGACTAATGTGCCGGCTCTAGATAGATAATTTGATATTCACAAGGCAACTTTTTTTCATGACTTTATCAACAATGAATTGCACATCATCTTTCCCTACTAAGTTCATGTCCCTAATTAATTATTAATAACACATGTTTAATGATTATTGAATATAGGACACACAACAACTTTGGGATATCTCTCAAGCAACTAATCTACACTAATATATCAAAAGTGTTCCTAAGAACGTATATGTGCCACGTATCACCATCTCTCATTCAATAACATTCTATCATGCACGTCTTTCTCATATAGTAAAAAAAAAGAACCATTATAAACGTGAAGATTCGAACCCATAACCTTAAGTATGAAAGAAAGAGATCCAACCATCGATCACTTCACCATACTATAATTGCTTATTTAATCAAAAGTAATGATGATATATGAATGATTTTTTTTTTGAAATCCATACAATAAATGAGATGACTTTTTTAAATGAGTATGAGATGACTTATTTAACTACTACTAAATTGTAGTACATAGAAACCCCGGAGCATCGCCCGGGCCTAAATACTAGTTAGTCTATATTGAAAAGGTGTTGCAAGACTAGTTTATTTGTCACATGGAAATCTCTCTAGTCATAAAAAGGTCGCAATTCATGTAATCCCTATCTAAAAATTTAACCATTACAAGTCCCATACAAGTTTCAACACATAAACATAATCTGAAATCAGATTCATGCCATCAATATGATACGCCCTCACGATATTATATTTCAAAGATGGAGATGGAAGGATAACTCATTGGCTAGTGCCTCCTTAAAAATTTCAGGAGATCTTGAAATTAATTCTCACTTTGACAAGTTATGTCTTATTTGTTTCCTCAACCTTCTCAAAATTCCTTACAAAAGAAAATGTTTCAATTTTTTATAATAGCTCGAAAATTTTCTTTCGTTGTGATGTAGTGGGTTTGAGCTAGGGCCCCATTGCTAGATGATATCCTAGCCTATATGACGCCCAAACCCACCCCTCCTTGGCCCCCAACCCAAATATCTCAAGAGCAACAACATGCTCTTGCCACCAATTGATTGCAGGATCTCCTACAAGGAAGGTGGAGAGGATTATGCCACTTAAGCTAGAGATTCTTATTGTATACCACGAGAATTTATTATAAAGGGTTCTTCAACCTAATTGTTACCGATATTTTACTAAATTAAGTTATTTCTTTCGTTTCAATTTAATTGTGATACTTTTAAAATCACGGACTCCTAAGTAATTTTTGGAGAGGAGAGAAGTAGAGAAAGAAAATAAAAGGGTCTCATGTTATAGGAGAGAGATAAAAATAAATTATTACCCAAAATAAAAATGTCACAACTAAATTGAAACTTGCTAAAATAGAAAGTGTCACAACTAAATTGAAACAAATGAAGTATTTTATATTATAATTTTACAAATTCTTTTATATTTTTAAAATAACTTAATAACAATATCTAATCCCCACTAAGACTAGGGTCGAAATATATGGAGTATATTTCATGCAATCACGCAATAGTTAGCTACGAGAGCCCTAAAGGTACTTCTCTTTAAAAATTAATTTACGTGGTCAGACATAATTTGTACTACCGTCTACCCAACTAAATTTATCACTCTGGGATCAGGCACCAGGCTTTAACTCTTGATGAAATTAAAAACATGCAAAATTATTGCCAACCCAACTTCTGGTCTACACAATACCACGAGAAACAAACAAGTTGGTGTAGAACTTCTTCACCAACTTAAATAAAACTATGTAAAAATTACACATAAAAATAGAACACTGTCTTTAACATATTTGCTATTAATAAAAATTGTAAAAAGTTAATATCATCAAAAGAATCTAAAATGCAACTATGTTTTCTCATATATAGCAATTACTAAATAGGATCAAAATATTCTAACTTCAATTAAAGTATATATGATTTATAGGAAACTCTCATTAGCAATTGTAACTTTGATTTATTATCTTGGGTGATCAGTAAAAAAAGAAGAAAGTTATTATCAATTAGGGGTGTAAGTGGTTTACAAAAAGTCCATAGGACGATTCGATCCAGTCCAAACTCGTAAAAATAAACTGGACTAGATTTTTTTTAAAATTGGACCAGCACTCAAAATTTTTGAGTCCAAGTATTTTTTGACCGGATTTGGATTCACCCTTTTGGAGTCCAATAAGTTCAATCCAATCCAAAAATAATATAGCATATATGTGTTTGTTTATACCTCCAAAGTCCAAAGTGAAAAACTTAGAATTTTCAGAAGACTCTTTAATATTTCGGGTTGGTCATGTAATTTGCAATTTGTGTTTTATTATAGACTTTAAGATGTATCTAAATTATTTTATGGAATACATGTAATGAATTAATTACAATTTTGAAATTTCTATCATAAGAAAATATTGTGAATCTTGATCGGAAAAAAAATATTATAATAATGATCGGACTGGTTTGGGACTCAAGAAAAAAGTTTCTGAATAGAATGGATTGGACTTGAAAAATTTGTATTGAATTTGAACTCAATTTCTCGAGTCTAATAAACTTTAAACTGGATTTGAATTTGGCAAATTCTAATCAAGTTCAATCCAGTCCAATCTACTTACCCCCTATGATCAATCGCGACCTTTTCTTTTCATTTTTTTATACCCTTGAATCCACCTAAATTGTTCAATACAATGACATCAACAGGATTTTGTATCGAGTCTCAAACCATTTAACATCGACATGCTCTTTAGCTACACCTTTATATTTAATAACGTCTTCTTTTTCTTTCTGAGTTGTAGTGTGACATTAATGATAAATTGATAATCATTGTTGATAAATCTATCCATTTAACCTATGTTCACATGAAGACAACGCATACATTAAAGAAATAAATGGAACAAAGACTGTAGAATCCACTATCATTCTCTTAATTCACGATTTAGCATATATATAAGTTATAACTAATCCGGGCTGCACTAGAGCAGCAGTACAATTAGCAAGAGCGGTGCGCACAACATGAGTTATAGATTACAGCAGACCGCGTTTTTTGTGAAGACTCTCCGAGTAAGACGAGAAAAAAAAACATTAGACTAACATATAGTAGTATATACTATTTTGCATTAAATGCTTAACCATTATTATTGGCCCATATGCTATGATCCCACAGGAGGATCATGGAACCTTCATTCAACCTAAATAGTCAAGTGTACGTCTCTTATCTCTTGCTATAAAACCCATCAAAAATAAACTAACACCCAAAACAGCAAACATATATACACTTAAAACAATATTCCAACAATCATTATTCATCAAAGGAAACAAAAGAGGAAGTATTCACATTACAAAGAGAAGAAAAAGAAGACAAAATGGCAGGAAATAAGAGTTTGATAAGGTTTAAGAGGTTCATAGTGAAGCTAAGGTTGTGCATGAAAGTCTTACAAGTACAACCAATTCGGACGATTCCGAGCAACGAAGAATTGGTGGAGATTCTAGGAAGGAGGCCGCCGGCATTGGTGCCGAAAGGGCATTTTGCGGTGTTAGCAGGGAAGGGTGGCGGCGAGGCGGAGGAATTGAGGCGGTTTGTGGTGCAGTTGAAGTATCTAAGAAACCCTGCATTATTGAACTTGCTAAAGAAGGCAGAAGAAGAATATGGTTTTCAACAGGAAGGAGCATTGGTTGTGCCTTGTAAGCCTGAAGAGTTGCAGAAGATATTGGAGGATGACTTCTGAGACAACAAATTTCGGAGATCAATATCATTAGTTAGCTAGGTTGTCCAAATATACACTAACTTCTTTTGGATATCAATTGTCAAACACATATGAATTTTTTCTTTTTAAAAAATATTTCATGGAGAGTTTTGTATTCTTTGTAGGTGAACCCATCTAAAGCATGAAGCATTATATTTTAGATTTGCATACTGCTATCTTGGGATTAAATACACAGATGTTTGTTCTAATTAAATTATTGTATTATATATATAATAGTCCTTAGTGTATGTTGTTTCAAAATAGCCTTTTTTTCTATTCTTTATTTTATTATTATTATTATTATTATTATTATTATCATTATTATTATTATTATTATTATTATTATCATTATTATTTTTAAATATAAAAAGACTCTTATGTGAAAAAAAATAGAAGAAAAGACATATTTCTATTTGAATAAACACCAATATCTTGCACTGTATTCGCAATATTATGACCAAGTTTTGAACTTATAATGACGACCACTTGATTAGCTTGCCAGAAGACATGAGTCAAGAGATTGAGTCGAAATGAAAGATATAGTAGCAAACCTAGACAACTATATATGAGTTAGATGGTTCATAATGGCTATATAGGACTTGAATGCATTATATTTATTGATGTAACACAAGATTCTCACACTACCAAATCGGGGTATGCAATATTACTCCAAACAACAAAACGAAATTTGTAGCATGACATCTACATTGGATATGAAATTCTTTCGTATTCTATGGAGATTGCTCATCAAGCCTAAATGGAAGCTCTTTCTATGGAAATTGTGACACAACGGTCTGGCTACCAAGATTAATCTCTACAAGTGTGGGATTGGTACCTCTAGCAAATGCCCAATTTGCTTGGAAGACATTGAAGACACACAACACTTGTTCCGCTGGTGTCCATTAGCAATTGAGGCTTGGGCTCATCGACAGATAGGCATGGTTCCATTGACAGGTGTACCACTCCTTATTTAGAGAATGGCTTAGCTATTGGATGATTTATTTTCACCAAGAAGATGGTTATCATGGGTGGCGTATACCTACCTTTGTCGGTACCCTTTGGGCCATTTGGCGATCACGGAATGAGCAAGTCTTTAGACATCGACATCCAACAATACAGTCGATTCGTCTCCAACCTCAATGTAGAAGTTTGTGCCTTGAATGTGTTTGTTGAAATGCGTCAAATTGCATCGAAGACAAATCTGGACTACCGCTCGATCGGGTCGGGCGAGGCCGCCCGATCGGGCCCGCAACGAGAGAAGAAACTGAAGTGAAAGAAGCCTTCGCCCGATGGCATTGGGCGTGTTAGCCCGATCGGGCGAAGTACCGAACAACGACTCGGGCGACTTCGCCCGACCGGGCGCGCAACTAAATTCTGGGGAAGTAAAATACCGCCCGATCGGGCGGGTTCGCCCGATCCGATCGGGCGGCTGCCCGGTTAACGCGTTTTCGCGTTTTTCTGACGGGATATAAATACTCTGTTTATATTCTAGGGTTTTATACTACAAAAATACATTCTTTTCTCTCTGTAATCTGTTCTTCTCATATAATAAAATATTCTCCCTCTCTCTACCGTGGATGTAGCCAAATTGGTGAACCACGTAAATCTGTTGTCTGATTTTATTGTTTTTGCATTCGTTATTTGTTTCTCTCTCACGTCCGTTATAACAAATTGGTATCAAGAGCTTTGGTGATCGATCTGTGTGAGAAAGATGTCTGGGATGAATGTCAAAATTGATAAATTTACTGGGAGGAATAGTTTTAGTCTGTGGCAAATCAAGATGCGGGCTTTACTGAAGCAACGGGGGTTGTGGGCACCGTTGGCCAAGAAGGCAACGGATTCGGTTACCGCTGAGATGAAATTCTGGAGGAGAAAGCACATTCAACAATTATGTTGTGTCTGTCTGACGACATAATTACTGAAGTTGCGGAGCAGGACACTGCTGCTGGTCTGTGGTTGCAGTTAGAGAGCTTGTACATGACGAAATCTCTAACCAACAAGTTGCTTTTGAAGCAACGTCTGTTCAGCCTGCGTATGCAGGAAGGTACGTCTTTAAGAGATCATTTAGATAAATTAAATACCATCTTACTAGATCTGCGAAATATTGATGTTAAAGTAGATGATGAGGATGCTGCTTTAATTCTGTTGGTATCTTTGCCTATGTCATATGAGAATTTTTGGATTCATTTATTGTTGGTAAAGATAGTCTGTCGTTAGAAGAAGTAAGATCTGCTTGCATACTAGAGAAGTCCGTCACCAGGCTTCTGGGTCTAGTACAGAAAAAGGCATCTGGATTAGTAGTTACTGGAGGGAAGGGACAAAAGAAATCTGGTAAAAAGAAAACGAACTTTCAAAATTCGAATTCTAAGGGTCCTATAAGGAAAAGGGGCATTGGAAGAATGAGTGTCCTAAGAAAAAGAAACAGCAGGATAAAAGTGAAGGTTCTGCTGCTTTGGCAGAAACTGGAGGTGATTCTGAGGAAGATCTGGCCCTAGTAGTTAATAGCCAGTCACATTGTAGGGATGTGTGGGTTCTTGATTCTGGGGCATCGTATCATATTAGTCCATGCAGGGAGTGGTTTTCAACTTACAAGCAGATAGATGGAGGCAATGTTTCTATGGCTAACAGTGCTGCCTGCAAAGTAGTTGGGATAGGCTCTATAAGGGTGAGGACTCATGATGGTACACTCTGTACCTTGAACGAAGTTAGGCATGTTCCATTAATGACAAAGAATCTGATATCTCTGAGTCTTCTAGATAGTAAGGGGTTCAGTTTTCAAGGTGAAGGTGGAGCTATGAGTGTCTACAAGGGTTCAAAGGTGGTTCTGAAAGGTATTAAAGTTGGTACCTTATATATTCTTCAGGGGTCTACTATGACAGATTCTGCTGCTGTTGCATCATCTGAGATTCACAAGGAGGAGTTGACCAAGTTGTGGCATATGAGACTTGGGCACATGGGTGAAAGAGGGATGCAAATTCTGTCAAAAAGGGATCTTCTATGTGGGCACAAGGTGCAGAGCCTAGAGTTTTGTGAACACTGTGTGTTTGGGAAGCTTCATCGCAGCAAGTTTCCAAAGGCGGTTCATACAACTAAAGGTACACTTGATTATATTCACTCTGATTGTTGGGGACCTTCCCGAGTTGCATCTATTGGAGGTCACAGGTATTTTGTGTCTATGATTGATGATTATTCAAGAATGACTTGGGTGATTATGATGAAGCATAAAAGTGATGCTTTCAAGAATTTCAAACAGTGGAAGGTTTTAGTGGAAAATCAAGTTGAAAGGAAGATCAAAAGGCTGCGAACTGATAATGGTCTGGAGTTCTGTTGGTCTGAGTTCGATGAGTTCTGCAAAAATGAAGGGATTGCTCGCCATCATACTGTTAGAAACACGCCACAACAGAATGGAGTTGCAGAACGCATGAATCAGACACTTCTGGAGAGGGCAAGGTGCATGCTCTCAAATGCTGGGATGGCTAGGAGGTTTTGGGCAGAAGCTGTAAGCACAGCTTGCTATCTGATCAATCGGGGACCCAACACAGGTATTGACTGCAAGACACCTTATGAGGTGTGGTCTGGTAAGCCTGCAGATTACTCTTTGTTGAGAATTTTTGGTTCTACTGTCTATTATCATGTAAATGAGGGAAAATTAGAACCTAGAGCTAAGAAGGGTAGATTTGTTGGTTTTGGGATTGGGGTTAAGGGCTATAGAGTATGGTCACCTTCTGAAAATCGTGTCATACTTAGTAGGAATGTAATATTTGATGAAAATTCCATGCTTAACCCTTTGTAAAGTCTACTGTGGAGTCCGTCAGTGGAGATGTTGATAAACAGGTGGAGCTGCAAGTCACTCAGGCTGAGAGTGAATCACAGCACCAAGGTGGAGAAGATCAACATGAAGAAGAGCCATCTGAAATTCATCAACCAAGCATAGCACTTGATAGAGCTAGAAGAGTTGGTGTGGGGCCTCCAAAGAGGTATGGTTTTGAAGATATGGTGGCCTATGCACTTCAGGTTGCTGAGGAGGTGGAGGTTGAAAATCATGAGCCATCCACCTATAAGGAAGCTGTTTCTGGAAGTGAGTCTACTTTATGGCTTGCTGCAATGGGAGATGAGATGGAGTCTCTCGATAAAAATCAGACTTGGGAGTTAGTCAAACGTCCTAAGGAAAGGAAGATTGTGACATGCAAATGGGTCTTCAAGAAGAAAGAGGGGTCTTCACCTACTGAGGGGGTTAAGTATAAAGCTCGGGTTGTTGCAAGAGGGTTCACACAAAGGGAAGGGGTAGATTATAAGAGATTTTCTCACCAGTAGTCAGACATACTTCCATCAGGGTGCTACTAGCAATGGTTGCACATCAGGATCTTGAACTTGAGCAACTAGATGTGAAAACAGCTTTCCTACATGGGGAGTTGGAAGAAGAGATTTATATGACACAACCAGATGGGTTCCAAGTTCCGGGAAAAGAAGACTATGTTTGCAGATTGAAGAAGTCCTTGTATGGGCTAAAGCAGTCTCCTAGGCAGTGGTATAAGCGGTTTGACAGCTACATGATTGAGTTGGGCTACAACAGAGTGAGTATGATTGCTGTGTGTACCATAACAAGTTGAGTGATGGTTCTTTCATATATCTGGTTCTGTATGTAGATGATATGCTTATAGCTGCTAAGGCTAAGTCTGATATTCAGAGGTTGAAGGGTCTTCTCAGTGCTGAGTTTGAGATGAAAGATTTGGGTGCTGCAAAGAAGATTTTGGGGATGGAGATCTATAGGGAAAGAAGTCAGAAGAAACTTTTCTATCTCAGAAAGGTTATATTCAGAAGATTCTATCAAGGTTTGGCATGACAACTGCAAAGCCTATAGACACTCCAAGTGCTTCAAATAATCATTTGTCTGTGGCTTTTGCACCCAAAACTGCTGAGAGAAGGAGTACATGAGTCGGGTTCCTTATGCTAGTGCAGTAGGGAGTTTGATGTACGCTATGGTTTGCACTAGGCCGGATCTTGCACATGCAGTCAGTGTAGTTAGTAGGTTCATGGGTGATCCTGGTAAGGAGCATTGGCAGGCAGTCAAGAGGATTTTTAGGTACCTAAGAGGTACTTCTGATGTTGGTCTCATTTATGGGAATGATACCCAGTGTTTAGTCACTGGTTATTCGGATTCTGATTATGCTGGAGATGTTGACAGTAGGAGGTCAATGACTGGTTATGTATTTACTCTTGGTGGTTCTGTTGTTAGTTGGAAGGCAACTTTGCAGGCTACAGTTACTTTGTCTACTACTGAAGCAGAGTACATGGCATTGACAGCAGCTGCTAAAGAGGGAATATGGCTAAAGGGACTAGTTAGTGATCTTGGGTTGCATCATGATCAGGCTACTGTTTACTGTGATAGTCTGAGTGCAATATGTTTAGCTAAGGATCAAGTCCATCATGAGAGGACTAAACATATTGATGTGAGATACCATTTCCTAAGGAGTGAGACTAGGATTAAGGTGAAAAAGGTAGGAACTGCTGATAATCCTGCTGATATGTTCACCAAGCCGGTTCCGCAGAGTAAGTTTCAACATTGTTTGGACTTACTCAATGTTCGTGATTGTTAATTGCCCTCCTTGGGCAATTCTGGGGTCCTTAGGGACTAATCTGGTCTGGTTGTCTTTTGGGACAAATCTGGTGTTTGGGAGATTCTGGGCGTTGTGATCAATGCATCTGTTTTTGGGTTATTATGAGAGGATTCAAGTCAAGGTGGAGATTTGTAGAAGTTTGTGCCTTGAATGTGTTTGTTGAAATGCGTCAAATGCATCGAAGACAATCTGGACTACCGCCCGATCGGGTCGGGCGAGGCCGCCCGATCGGGCCTGCAACGAGAGAAGAAACTGAAGTGAAGAAGCTTCGCCCGATGGCATTGGGCGTGTTCGCCCGATCGGGCGAAGTACCGAACAACGACTCGGGCGACTTCGCCCGACCGGGCGCGCAACTAAATTCTGGGGAAGTAAAATACCGCCCGATCGGGCGGGTTCGCCCGACCCGATCGGGCGGTTGCCCGGTTAACGCGTTTTCGCGTTTTTCTGACGGGATATAAATACTCTGTTTATATTCTAGGGTTTTATACTACAAAAATACATTCTTTTCTCTCTGTAATATGTTCTTCTCATATAATAAAATATTCTCCCTCTCTCTGCCGTGGATGTAGCCAAATTGGTGAACCACGTAAATCTGTTGTCTGATTTTATTGTTTTTGCATTCGTTATTTGTTTCTCTCTCACGTCCGTTATAACACTCAAGATAGTGACAACCAGCATGACATTTTTATCAATCCTATATATGTTTGATCCATCTAGGAATCCACGGGACCCAAATATACCGCTTGGTTTCCATAGTGCACATTTAGGTCAAAAACTAAGGGAGAGAGCCCTCTTTTGGTGCAGATTGATGCTTCGTAGGATAAGGTTAGAACTTCAAGTGGTTTAGCCTGGGTGACCCTCTCTGCAACAAATACTACCCATAGGCAACAAGGCTGTTTTTGCTATGCTTAATCGACACTTTTTGCAGAGTGTATGGCGTGCCTAACAGTGTGTTTGGTTCATTTTTAGTAAAGGAAAGGAAGACAAGAGAAAGGAAGGGAAGAGAAAAGAAAAGAATGGAAGAGAAAGGAAAAAAACCTTAACTTCCCATGTTTGCTATAAATTTTCTCTTTCCCCCCAAATTCCCCCGCTTTTGGGAGGAAAGGAAAGTGAAATTTTATTACAGAGTCTTTCCTTCCTATTCCTCCCATTTCCTTTCATTTAATTTTTTTTAATGAACCAAACATTGGAAAGTAACAAATTTTCTTCCACTTCCTTTCTTTTCCTTCCAAATTCTTTCTACCAAACAAACTGTAAAAGCAATCACCTGGGCTCGTAACGCAGGCCACATGCACATTACAATCCTAACGGACTCCTATAACCTAGTCCAAATTCTACGCGCTCGGAAAATCATAAGGATATAACCGTCAAATGGACTATTGAGCAAATTCAGTATCTAGCTTGCTCTTTCACCACAAGCCAGGTTCTAAAGGTCTCCCGTACACAGGTACTGCAGGCGCATCTACTAGCACAATGGTGTCGAAAACATCAGATGAACTTTGGTTAAGGGTTCGAGTATTTACGTTATTACCTTTTCGTGTTTTCTTCTCTGTATCTTTTTCTGTATTTTCCATCGATGTAAAAAAAAACACAAGATTATCTATATTCTTCAATAACAAGTTTGGAGATCCCCGCCTAATTAATCTCCTGAGCAATTAGCATGATACGTTAGTTTAATATATGGAGGGAAACTGCTTCAGCAATTACCACAGAAAACAAGCTCATTTTTTAGGTTTTGATCTCAAGCGACATACCTAATTAAACGATCTTGAAAAACTATGAAATCGTGATCATCAACAATTTGGTGTCAAAACCATTGAAGTTAATTTCGAGTTTATACACAGGGAAAGGTTACCAATGGACCCTGATAATATGATTTCTCTTATTACAAGAGTAAGTAGTAAAATATAAAGGATTGAAGCCATTCCATAAAGTATCAAATTTCTCTAGCAATGACCTTGAAGGTTTTGAAGGTTTCGTCATGAAAATCTTATGTATTTCGGTCCTTAGAGAGGGCTAGAGGCTCCATTAGGGGAAGGAGAATTTCGGTAAGGTCCTCTAACAATATGTATGTCAATGCTATGGTTAAGGTCACAAGGGTACGCTTAATTTGTTAAAGACAAGATAAACAATTCGAGTACTTGCTAAAAAGGAGGCAACATAAGGACACCGAAAATTTAAATCATCGATGGATTCATGACATAGATTGCACAGTTGGTATTGTAAGAGATCTATTATTAATTTAAAAGTAGGCGTGGCTCAAGCCCAATATTTAGAAGAGAATGAACCATTTTTATTAATATAGTGACTACTTAGATCTATTTAGTAATCATTTTAATATATTTAGTGACCAGCTTAATCTATTCGGTGTTAACATTATTTAATTCATTTAGTGACTGATTTAATCCATTTAGTGACTAGTTTAATCCATTCCGTATGACTGTCAGACTATTTTAAAAAAATTATTTGTTGTAATTCGAGATTCAATGGGAAACAAAGGAAGGAGAAGATAATGGACGACTAGGATGGTGCAAGGCTGCAAGATACCTAGAAATAGTGTTAGGTTAGAGAGAATTGAAATGGGCTTGTTAGGAGAATGTAGGCTTGAGTTGTCTAATTTTATATTAAAATTAGACCGTCTATTATAATAATTTGTGCTCATACAAAATAAATGATAACTTTTTTTATTTTGATATTTTTTTGAATGTAATAATGGGATAACTTACAAGTTAATGGTTGCAATATGAAACTCAGACTAATATATTGTATTTCTATCAATTTTGTCTAAGATTTTCCCACTTTGAACAATTCTGAACCCACTAAGTCAATTTCTAGATTCTCTACTAGGAAGTGTGTGATTTTTTTATGTGTACAGGAAATGACCTTTTTGTAAAGCAACCATATACATATGTAGAATTGTGTAATTCTCCCTATTGGGATATTCTCACTAACCAATATAAATAGGTATACAACCTAAAGCTATAAGAATCCTTACTTTACATAAATACACAAAGATATATATTCACATAATATCTAGAATATTTCATAATCTATCACACCCCTGCAGTTAGAGCGGGAGGAGGGCGGATGCTCAGACTAGATCTGAAATCTAAGAAGAGTTGTCGAGGAAGACCTTTAGTGAAAATGTCGGCATACTGGTAGGCAGAAGGCACATGAATGACACGGACATGGCTGAGAGCTACCTTCTCGCGAACAAAGTGAATGTCGAACTCAACATGTTTGGTGCGTTGATATTGGATGGGGTTTCTAGAAAGGTAGATAGCAGAGACATTATCACAGTAGACAAGAGTGGCCTTTTGTAAAGGAAAATGAAGCTCGGATAATAGGTTACGTAGCCAGCAAGTCTCAACGACAATGTTAGCAACACCGCAGTATTCTGCTTCAGCACTAGAGCGGGAGAGCGTAGCTTGCCGTTTAGAGGACCAAGAGATGAGATTATCACCCAGAAAGACACAATAACCAGAGGTAGAACGGTGGGTATCAGGACAACCACACTTATCAGCATCCGTATAAGTAATCAGCCGACTCGGAGGGGAAGGATAGAGGTGTAGCCGACTCGTGGAGCATGCATGCATAGGTAACATTGCTTAATGACATAAGCGATCTCTAGTCTAGTGAAGGTAAGGTACTGTAGAGCACCAACAAGGCTATGGTATAAGGATGGGTCTTGAACAAGAGCCCCATCAGTAGCACTAAGCTTAGACTTAGTGAAACAAGAATGGCAACGGGTTTGCAATTGTCATTTTTGCCCTGTAAATGATTTCTTCGGCAAACTTTTTCTGACATAAGAACATACTCGGTGGAGTACGAGTGACGGAGATGCCCAAAAAATAGCTAAGAGGACCCAGATCTGTTATAGAGAACTCGAATTTGAGTAAAGCAATGAGAGTAGATTTCAAATACTCGGAGGAGGTAGTGAGAACAATGTCATCAACATAGAGAAACAAGTAAGCAGTATAAGGACCATGATGATAGATGAATAAAGAAGTGTCACTCTGGGAGCACATAAAACCAATATGCCGAAGATAGGCTGCAAACCGCTTGTAGCATGCACGAGGAGCCTGTTTGAGACCATAGAGGGATTTGCGCAAGAGACAAACATAATCAGGAGTGGAATGATTTACAAACCCAGGAGGTTGGTGCATATATACAGTTTCTTTGAGATCCCCATGAAGAAAAGCATTTTAACATCCAACTGGTGAATAGGCCAGTTCTTACCCATGGCAATGCTAAGGACAGTGCGGATTGGCAGGTTTAACAACCAGAATGAAGGTTTCATCACAGTCAACACCCACCTATTGTGACTTGCCATTAACCACAAGTCGTGCCTTATGACGTTCAAGAGACCCATTGGCCATGTACTTATGTTTAAACAACCACATGCATCGAATAATATTCACCCCGCAGGAGGGCGCGGAACAAGCTCCCGAGTATTTTGAGTAATTAAAGCATTATATTCATCAGTCATAGCCGCATTCTAATTAGGGTCTAGCAAAGCTAATTGGAGATTTTTTGGAAGTAGGGAAGCGGACAAAGAGGGAGCTTGAGCTGTGAGAGTGAAGATTTGTTTAGGCATAAAGATCCCATGGCTGGCGCGAGTGGCTATGTGATGCGTGTTGGGCTGTGGGGCAAGGGAGGCAACTGGGCTTGGCGGGAGTGTGCCAAAACAAATCATAGGGGAAGAAGGGGGGGAGGCAGTAGCTGGGCTAAGAGAATGAGCTGGGCTAGGAGAAAGAGCTGGGATGGGGTGTGGCACGCGATGAGGAGCAGAGAGTGGGAGAGTCGTGGAGATGGGCTGAGTGTCCGTGGAAGTGGAGTGGGCTTGGGACCCGGGGGAGAAGGAGGAAGGTTGGCTGGGGTAAGGACCGGAGGAGTGTGGGGCTGGGCCATGATATAAGGGGTAGGTGGATCATAATCAAGGAAAGTGTAAGCATGTGGGATGAATTTTGTGAGATCGGCAAAGGGAAAATGGGTCTCCACAAAATTAACATGTCTAGAGATGAAAATCTTGTGAGTTGAAAGATCGAAGCATTTATACCCGCGATGGTTATCGGGAAAACCCAAAAAAAATACAGGGAGTGGAGCGGGGGGAGAGTTTATGTTTTGTGGTGGACACTACAAGAAAATTGGTTTTGGGCGACGAAATTGAAACTTAAAGGCGACAAAACAAAATGTTGTGGCCCATAGTTGAAAACAAGGGTGACGAGCTGAATTTGTAGCCCTTAGTGTAAATTATGGGTGACTAAATTCGTTGTTGTTGCCCAAATTTATATTTGGGCAACGAGATAAGTTTTGGGTTGCCCATTACCAAAATTAGGCGATGGAAATTTACATTTCGTTGCCCTTGTTTAGTAAATTGGCCAATTCAAATTATATTTCGTTGCACAAACCCGAAAGAAAATCGCGAAAAGAACCGCTCTAATATTCCCACGAAATCACGTTCTTTGTATTTCACTTCTCCAAGGCTTCAACTGCTCATCTCACATCCTCTTCGTCTTCTATGAACCTCTGAAAGGGCCTGAGTATGTTTTTTTTTCTATGAACCTCTGAAAGGGCCTGAGTATGTTTACTAAAAGCAAATCTTTCATCTTTATTAATTAGATATGCGGCTCATATTTTGTGTTTGATTTGGTAATATATGTGAACTATCTGCTTTTATTTCTTTTGGATGATTCTTTTGGTTATCATGTTGTTTTGACCTTTAAAATATGGTGGTTATGAATGCTTTTGGACCTGCATTTCTTTTGGATGATTGTACGTCCAGATCGTTGCTATTGTAGTTAATACTTGTTATATTGGTGCACCTATATATTTTTTTCGGGAGAAAGAGTAAAAAGATCATTAATCCCCCCATTTTTTAATCACATGGGTATCTAATTATAACATTTTTTTATTTTATCAGGAACAATGGGTCGTGACTATTTTCCGAAATTAGCAGAGGAAAGCTATGATAAGGCTTGGATTATGTGAACTTCTTCGTAGATTATGGGTACTGTTAATTAGTTTTTTTTTAGATTTACTTTGAATTATTCAAGTTACATCGAATGTCAAATTTGAAGATTATTTTGTTGTACTTCGATTATATACAATTTGTTATTCCACAAATACTTCTTCTAGTATCTCATACTTTTGTTTTTAATAGGTTCATCTAATATATATGAACATGAAAAAAGCTTATAGATTACACGATAATAATAATTCGCAGTCCATACCAATTTGGGCAACAAAATAGGGCTCCCACATTGTCATTTCAATTTAGCGCGTGATTGGAAAATATGTACGTACAACAATTCGTAGCCTAAAGTATTTTGGGCGACGAAGCTAGTGTTGCCCAAGACATCATGTCATGTAAGACTACAAGATATAATGGGCGACAAAAAACAGTATATGTTGCACAAAGTTCAGTAATATTGGCGACGAAAGTTAAGTAGTTGCCAAAAGTCAATCAAGTATGGGCAACGATTTAAGAAATTCGTTGCCCAACTGTCTCCATAAATGTGCAACGGATACGAGGCTCGTAGCACAAAAGACTATTATGGGCAACGAATGTAACTCGACGCCCAAGACGTGGTTTGTGCGACGATCACAATTTTCGACGCACAAAATACAATGGGCGTCGAACCTAAGACGACGAAATTGGCGCGCAAAAATCTCGTTGCCCAAACCTTTGTTCAACGAAATTGTCCCATTGGGCGACGAATATTTTTGTCGCCCAAAACCTATTTTCTTGTAGTGGGAGGAGAGGTTAGGATATATAGCAAAGGCACCCAAAATTACGTATGTGATCATATGAGGGTTCTTCGCAAAAGAGGGCTTCCATGGGTGTGTTTGATTGTGAAGAGTGCAGGTGGAAAGGACATTGAGGAGGTAGGCGACCATAGTGAGGACATGGTCCCAAAAGAAGAGGGGGAGATGCGCATGGATGAGAAGGGTACAAACTATGTTATTGGTAGTACGAATCATCCGCTCTGTTTTGCCATTTTGAGAGGAAGTATATGGACATGAGAAACGAAAAATGAGTCCATGATTGTAACTAAACTGATGGAAAGGAGCATTATCAAATTCACGCCCATTATCACACTGAAAAACTTTGATTTCTCTTTCGAATTGAGTTTTAACATAGTTGCGAAAGTGAATAAAAGTGGAGAACGCTTGAGATTTGTATTTAAGTGGAAAGACCCAAGTAAAGTGAGTGTAATCATCAAGCAAGAGGAGATGATATTTGTGACCAGATGTGCTCAAAACAGGAGATGTCCATATATCAGCATGAATAATATCAAAATCAGTAATAGTATTATTCAATGATTGTTTAAAAGGTACGCTAACATGTTTGCCTAAAAGAAAAGATGGACGTAAAGTAAGATCAAACTGTTTAGTACAAGAAATGTAATTATTATTCCTAACAGAGCTAAAAAATGGAGCACCCGGATGACCAAGCTTGTTGTGCCAAGTGGACGGAGAGGCAGCGGAAAAAGAGACCGAAGGGATGGCTGGAGGAGTGCGAGAGAATGAATAGAGGTCTCCCTCGCTATTGCATCCCGTAAGAAGTGTCCCCGTGTTGAGATTCTTAACAGAAAAACCAAAAGGGTCAAACTCAATGGAGACATCATTAACAGTAGCAAACTTACGAACATAAATCAGATTGGTGATGATGTGAGGGGCTTATAAGACATTTTGTAGTGTGAAGGGAGTATGGGGTGGGGGTATGGAAGTTGTGCCAGTACCCTTAATCGGAATGTATGTGCCATTACAAACGAATATAAAAGAACAATTACTCGAAATTACCTGGATTACTAGTGAGGTGAGAAGATGCTCCTGTGTCCATGTACCATTGATCATTGGGTTGTTGAAGTGTCATGGTGTTGAAGGCAGACCCGAGATCAGTGAGAGCCATAGTAAGCCCATGGTCATATTGCTGCATAGAATAAGCATGTTGAGGAGGAGGAGGCCCACGTGGAGGAGGCCCAAGTATGTTGTTGGGTGGGCGAGTAGAGGAAGCTTGAGATGGTAGGGGCAGGGGGTGTGGACCACATAGGTGCAGGGTACCAGGTAGGTGGGCGAGCCCACTAGGAGGAGTTGGGCCATGGAGTAAGAGGCATTCGAGCCCGGTTTAAGAAGTGGACTGTTGGGTGTTGTTATGTGAGGACGTGGAATTATGCCTGGCATGGGAATTGGTTGTCCTACTGTCCCGACCTCACCCCTTACTACCGCGCCAGTTATTGAGGCCTTGGCCAGCAGACTGGCCACCACACTGATTCTGACCACCACACGGCGGAGGCGCCAACTGTTAGCCACCCACTGATGCCGAAGCTTGAGCCACCAAAGCTGTTTCGGTGTGCTCATATTGCTTAGCACGACGAGTCTCTTCTAACTGTAATTGAGACCGGCCGTGATTAAAGTTAGGCAAATGATTAGATTGCTGGATGAGCGTAGCAAGAGTGTCATACTCGCCCTTACAGAAATCATCTGCATCACCATCTTTTTCTCATAAATAGTGTTATCAATATTGGCAAGTTGATCAACAAGTAATTTGAGTTGTTTACAGTAATCAGAAGCATTGTTAAAATTCTCAAGATGAGTGTCGGAGAACTGTTCCTCCCAATATACAGCATAGGTATGTTTGTTATCATAAAAAAGTTCTTCTAACCTGGTCCATAATTCGTTTGCGGTGGCTCCCGATTTCATGATCGTGTGGGCAAGATCTTTGGAGATAGTTCCATCTATCGATTGTTTAACATTGGCGTCCAACCGAGACCAAGTAACAACATCCACGTTGGAGAGGTGAGTGACAGTGGAATCAATAATATGATCATGTACGTTGTAGGCGCAAATGTGGATCTTGAAGTATTCGACCCAAGCCGCATAATGGCTTTCTTCTTGACCAAGAATCATAGGAATAGAGTTCTTGATGTTTGTAACCGCAAAAGCAGGATGAAAAGTGGAAGAAGGTGGGGTGGGTTCGGCTTTTGGGCTTTCAGAGGTGTCGCCCATGGTGAGTAGGGAAGAAAAGCAGAAGGTAGGGATGAAGGGGTGGAGGGCTGGAAAAATTAGGGTTAGAAGAGAGAGGAAGCTCTTGATACCATGTAGAATTGTGTAATTCTCCCTATCTTGGGATATTCTCATTAATCAATATAAATAGGTATACAACCTAAAGCTGTGAGAATCCTTACTTTACATAAATACAGAAAGATATATATTCATAGAATATCTAGAATATTTCATATTCTATCAATATATACTTCATAGAGTCTAGAGAGATGGTAAGTGAATGTAAGCAAATATAGATAAATTCTCTGTAACAAAACTCAAGAATGTAGAAATCAAAATAATAGAGAAAATCTCTGTGAGAAAATAGAACCCAAAAGGAATAGAAGATAAAAACTATTCCTGAAATTCATCTTTATTCTCAGAATTGTAGCTTATTGTCTAAATTGTGATAGTTATACAATATTTATCCCAACTCACAAGGCATATCTCTTATTAGTGACGATGAATTTAAGGCTTAGCGCAGATTTAGAACGTACTTGAGCATCTAACAAGAAAAACATTTCCTTTTTGCACTTCATTTGTATATTTTCTACTTCAACGTTGAAGGTGGACACATTTTGTAATGAGTCACGTAAAGTGGAGAGAGTTAGAAAAGGAGATGAAAAGACGAACTCACGTAACATGAGAGATTCACCTATAACAGCCCACTCCAAACAATAGCTTAATTAAGATACCAATAACTACAGAGTCAAACTGCTAATTAGAAGGACTCTTAGAAAGGACTTCCGCACCTTCCCTACTATAGAAGGTTAGGAAACCCCATAGTATCCAAGCATAACACAAAAATAATAAATTATAGTAGATAATTGTTACAATGTATTGTGACAAAATGTTTGTCCTGTATCACAAACCATAATTACATGTTTACCCGCCCCGAATCCGATCCATTTCCATCCCTAAGTAGCGGAGTTAACACATTAACTATGACTTTACAGTTGCGCACAAGAGTTAACCCGAACATTTTCTCTAATCCTACAAAACAGATGGATCTTCCCCACCAGGACAGGTACAAAGAACAAAACGATCAGCTTAGGCTGGTATACAAGATTCCCCCTTAAAACTCTATTTTTCAGCTTTGGTTCCTGGGTTTAGTTATGGAATTATTTGTATGAAAATTTTATGTTCTTCATGTTAAAAAGATTGATTTGCATGTGGATCTTATGAGTGCTATCTTGTCAAAACCTTTTGCATGTCAAGTTTCTTAAGATGGATAAACCCTCTTGATAACCAAGTAAGAAAATAATGAGTTACCTTCCTTAATCCTGCTTCCGTATTTTTCTAGTCCCAATATCGTCCTATTCCATCGAGATTTTGGTCTTTGTGCCTTCTATAGGAAGTTGTAGATCTTGAAAATTTGATGAATTTAGACCCAAAAATCACTCGATTTGGAATTATATACTAAACGTTATGCTGTCTAGAAAGTTATGTCATGCATAACAAGTTTTACTAAACAAAATCCATCAAACCTTGCTATTACCCCGATTTTACCTTGATTAATGAACTTGGTTGTTGCTAAACTATCATGATACACTTCTGGAACATTCATAAATTGATTGTAAAATAAAACTTTGCTTCATTTTCCTCATCAAATGCCATACGCAACCACAATTCGTTGAGTAAAAGAATATACTAGTGGAAAAAACCTTATATGTCACTTAGTAACAGATGCGATTTTTGTAAAACCGCATCCGAAAATAAATCAAAAAAAATGAAGAAATTTTGGCAAACAAAATCTGATGCAGTTTTTCATGAGCCTGATGCGGTTCATGGGACCGCATCCGAAAATTGCTCCATAAAATAACCCATGAAACAACATGCGCGGCCCAAATGAAGCATTCACTTAAACCTAAAGCGTGGCCCAAATTCCGCCTCATTTCATTTCGTCCTAAAAGGATGCCTCATTCTCTTCTCTCTTCTCTATTCATTTCGTTACTCCTCAAACCCTAACTCCATCCTCTCTACACCTCCCTCACACGCAACCCTCATTATCTTCCCTGTCTCTCTTTTTGTCCCAGACCAAATTCTCACTCACCTCTCTCTCTCCTCTCTACTCTTCCCTCACAAAACGAATGAATCGCGAAGAAATTAGAACGAATTAAGAGCGAAGAACGGATGAATTGCAATTAAGAAGATCGAAAAAGAAGGGTGAAAATGAAGAACAAGTCAGAGAGCGAATATTGAAGATCGAAAATGAAGAACAAAATGACAAGCGAAACGAAGAATCGAAGATACACAAGAAATTGGTTCGTTTGAGTTTTTATGGGATTTAGTTTTTGGATCTGGTTTTAGGTGTTTTTTTCATTTATTTTGGATTTTGTTTTTAGATCTGGTTTTGGTTTAGGTTTTTATTACGTTTTATAATCCATTTTCGTTTCGTTTTTTTTAGGCTTCATTTTCATTTGATTTTTTTGTTCGATTCTTAATTTTCGTTTTATCTGGGTAGTATTTTTTAGTTCTTCGTTTTCTAATTTTCATTATTTTTTCGTATCTTAATTTTTTTCCTAATTTACGTTTTTAGTTCCTTCGTTTACTAATATTAGTTTTTAGATCTAATTTTCGATTTCGTTTCAATTATTTCTTATAAAGACTGGATAGTTGCAATTATTTCGTAAACAAACTGAATTTTTCGTATAATTAGTATATTACAATTTTCGTATAATGAATTTTTAGATCTAATTTTCGTTTCGGTTTTATATATAAATTCTCATCATTGTCGATTATTTTAGGATTTAGTTCTTAATTTTCGTATAGTCTCAATTTTTAGGTTTGTAATATTCTGTATATATGTTAAATTTTTATTTTTGCATGTTTCTGTAATTTTCTTTATTTATATCAAAATGTTATTTCTATGAATTTATTTAGTTTCTATGTATAAATTCTTATTTATATGTATTTTTTATAATTTTGTTTCCGTATAATTTATTATATATTGTTGTATATATATGTTTGGTTTGGTATATTTTTAAACTAATATAGTGGGAAAGTATTGTGCCAAAAAATTGAGATGATACCTAGCACGAAAAATTGAGCATCGTTAAATGTGCAGACCTGCAGCTACAGGTCTGCAACTTTTTTTGACATCAAATACTACATACTGATGCGGCTATATGGTAAAACCACATCAGAAAAAGGTAATCTGATGCGATTTTTCCTTAAAACCGCATCAGATTATCGTTTTCTGATGCGGTTTTGGACCGCATCAGAAAAAATTAGTTGGCTTCTGCGAGCCTATCTGATGTGGATCAAAATCGCATCAGAAAGTCCGATTTTGACCACATCGGATAGACTTTTTTTCACTAGTGATACCTAAAACTCGATCTTCATTCAGTTGCTCTCCATCTTGATTAACCCTTGTTTCGTTGGTTCATTACGTACCCTTAGCTAAGTATAGAAGTTATGACGTAATCTCGCACCTAAACCATCTTGTTTTTATGTAATACAGAGATCGTGGAATTCATGTCTTGTATACTTGCGTGGCGTAGTCTTTTCATATATACTACCTCCGTATTTCTTTAGTTGCAACATTTGGTTTGTGGCACTATTCATCAACCAACTTTGATGAACTATCTCGCATTATTATATAAGAAAAAACATAGTCAAGTGGGGTCTTGTTAGATTCGTCTCAATGCGACAACTCCAAATATCAAATTTTATAATTTTTACTTACACCCAATAAGAGATATTAGCGTTCAAAGAATCGTCTCGGCAAATGTGAAAAAGCAAATGTTGCAACTAAAAAAAACAGAGGTAGTATTTAGGAACCTCTTTATGATGACCTATTCATGTTGTCATATCTTGTTGGTCACCTTATCAACCACTCTAGTTAACCACAATGTTTATTTTCCGAAACCTTGCTAATAAGTCACCCTCCCAAAATAGTGGAACTTGACATATATAACAAGCTTATTTACGAAACTTGTTTTGATAAGTTAATGTTTGTTATGATACTTGAAAGAGTGAGTACGAATAAGTATTTAAGTTATTTGAGTATAGTTATAAAAGTATAAGTATTTCAGTATAAGTATTTGAGTATAAGTGTTGAGAACAAGTATTTAAGTACAAGTGTTGAGTATAAATATTTTTGTATGATTACAAGTTTTGTTTTATAAGGGGAAGTGAACAACATGTATAGAGCGGGGTTGCACATTATGTGTTTAAAGCGAGTATTGCTACGTTATGTAGGGTGATGACCAAAAAGTCCTGCAAGCAAGAAATAAGAAAGGTGGGGAGACGTCCCTCAAAGGTCTATAGTTGTGGCTCATCCCTCCATTCGTGTTCCTTCCTAGAATTGAGTTATCTTAGGTATGAGTATGAAAAGTGTTTAAATGATTGTGGAGAGTAATATCACGAAATTTCGTTGATAGTTCTCATTGAAAATTAGTCGATATACTCATGACATGATTTTTGTTTTCGCAGTGCTTAAGAAAGAAAAGTATCTTTGTGGTTGTATAAAGTGAAAGTATTTGACAAACCAGTTATGATGTTATGTTTAAGTAAATCCTATTTTCAGCCACCTTAATATTTTGGAATTGGTGGGACTTGTGTACCAACGTAAGCTGGCCGTTTTGTTCTTAGAACCTTTTCTGGTGGGGTAGATCCATTTGTTTTGCAGGATTGAAGGAAATGTTTGGGTTAGCTCTTTTGTGCACATGTGAAGTCATGGTTAATGTTTTAACTCCATTGCTATAAGATAACTCATCGTATACGAATACTTTATCTGAGTTAAACATGTAATTCTGGTTTGTAATACAAGACAAATATTATGTGACAGTACATTATTGAACTTTTTTTTTTTTTTGTAATGTCACTATAATTAGTGGAGTTTCATAAATGGAAAATGTTGCAACAGAACAAAGCCCAAAGGCAAATGATTTGATCTACTTGATTCCGTTTCATCTAGTTCTTGGCATAAGTTAAACAATGAAGCTTTCAGTAAGATAAGAGAAGGCTGTTGTTACTCAAACATTGTGCTTCATTACAAATGTACAACCATGTTGCAGTTTACTACTTCAAAGTTTCTCTTAGAGGGTTAAGTTGATAATAAAGATACATGAAAAAAAGTAACTTCTATGAGTATACTTGCTACTTCCTATAGAAATGCTGTAACAATAAATAATTTTACTTTCTCAAGATATCAATACATGGCATTTCTTCCTTGCTCCTCAACAATGTTCTATTTATTTTACCTCTGAGCAGTTACTTGGACCAACAGGTTCTTTTAAGCAATAAGTTATAGCATTAACAGCAGCTTCAATAGATGCATCTTCCCCCTGCAACAAAGATAAAACCAAGTGAAAATCTCCATTACACAAAACAGTAAAACTTGCATCCTAGCAAACAAATACTACACAAGGTATCAGTTCGAAATTGAAGGTTAATTCACCTTCTCTTTCCAGTAAAATATATTTCCATATTTCCCCGCCAAACGGCTCCAGAAACTACGTGGTATATCCAGATCAACTTGATCTCCCACGTTGAAATTCAATATATTCCCTATCAATCAGATGAATCAATCAGATAAATTTACCGAAACAAGATATATATAAGGTGGGTTCAAGAATGAGGATTTCTTTACCAAAAGTGGGATCAGCAACAAAGACAATTGTTCTATCATCCACTTGCCAAAAATCCTTAATTGCCAGCCCTATGAGGAGATCATGCATTTTATCTTGTAAAAAGATATACCAAAAGATTCTAAAGAGGTAGTTTAAAGAAAGAATGAGAAAAGAAAGCTCTTAGCTACCGGGTGTATCAGGGTAATTCTGTGCTAAGATTCTCAATTTGAATCCTGTATCTCTCTCAAGTTCAGCAATCTCCTCTGCGAGTCTCTTTTCCTGGGAAATTGTCATTGCAGCATGAATATATCTCTTCCAGGAAGAACATCTAGTTGCTAATTAATAATACACCTTATCACAATCTATCAAAATAGCATCTCATTTATAATTGCAAGGGAGAGATAGCCTCACTTATCAGCACTAACGGCCCGTTTGGTAGTTGGTTATAAATGGTGGTAATGGGAATGAATTTGTGTGTAAACTTGTGAAAAATATCATTGTCCATTCCCATGGTAATGCTAATTTATCCTAAAGTGTTCACTTTCCTTCTTGAATTTTCATTCCCATCCAATACCACCTTGTAGGTAATGAGTGGTAATGAAAATTGCTTCCCCTTGGAGACAAAAACACAAGTTTAGAAGTGAGATTGCTTGCCCATGGAGAAAAAATGCCTCCCCATGGAGATTTTAAGGATGCTTCCCTAATAAAATTATACTTAAAATTCATTCCCATTACCGCAATTTATTAACGACTACCAAATGGGCCGTAAGTGTCTAAGCATATGAAGTTCTCAAGCAGAAATCAGCATATTTCTTTGAAGCAATTCTTTGGGCCAAAACTATCCTAATGTCATCGACTTCTATTTTTGATAAATGATGTCATCTACTTCTAACAGAACATTATGCATGCGGGTAATGTATGGCAGCAATGGTAATGATTTAATAGGTAATTTTGAGAGAAAAGTCTTATGCCATTCTCCATGGAAATGTTTGTCCACCCCCAAGTACCTCTTTTTCTTCATAAATTTCCAATACCACTTTAAAAGTGAGATTATATTGAGTGGCACTTTGGGATAAACATTGAGTGGCACTTCGGGATAAACAAGCATAACGGTATACAAATCCTATTGGGGGTTACAGCCTTTATTACTGCCTACCATAAGAACTATATCCAGAAAGGCATAAATTTGAAGCTCTACAAGAAAATGTCCTATTGGGCCAAATCTCCACTACATAAATATGGTCATGGATATCATCTATATCCATTAGCAACACAATGTCATCACCTTTGACCACAAAGAGCTCAGATTAACTAAAGGTGATTTATATGATGCCAATAGAACTTATGCAAATAAACATTCTACAGAAGAGCAGCTCAATATGTTGGTAGGCAAATACTGTTCAACTTCATTGTATAGCTTAACGAGGACAGGATAAGAGCAGTCGGACCTGACCAGAAGACAGGAAGCCAGCAACATCGATTACTGTAGTGTATTCCTTTGGCAGCAGTTCAGGCTTGTTAACGCCCATTTTGGCTGCTTCAGCATGTTCAACTCCTACGAGGTGCAATACATTCCCTAAATTCAGCTACTTAGACAAAGAGAGGTTTCTGAAAGATGTCTTAATTGATTACAAATTTTGGTAATATGTACATGCATCAATAATATGTATGTTGCTTACTAATTATAGCACCAATGGAATACCCCTTATGATTCTGTACAAACTAATAAAAAATTAAGTCCGTTCTTCATCCTGATATGAAAAGTTGAAAACTATTTTTTATATCCAATTTTACTTGCAGATATACTTCATATCATATAAAGGGATGTCAAACAATGAATGCATACAGAAGAGAAGCCAAATCCTGTTGAAAGTAACTTTATAGCCACCAAGAAGCAATAGAATGATTCAGCCAACGCGTAACAGCAGAGCACTAACCCACTGGGTGAACTCAGATGCAGGAAGTTTTTGGAACAAAAAATTGACCAGAATCTATGCAAGGGAGCTTCACCAAAGAATTACATGAAGAGATACCTACTTAATGAAAGCCTCCCTACAGATATAAACCTTTCACGCCCTCATTTCCATAACTGTAAATTCGACCTCAGCCAATCTTGCTTCACTTCAGAATAACAGTATTTACAAATAATGATATGCTCATACACACTTCCTTATGTTATGCTTAGAACTATGTATGATATATAAAGCTGTAAGAGTGGCTTATAATGAACTAGATTCCGATAGGATCCCTTTACATGAAAACCATGTCTCTATCTAGAGATTGGTCAACCAATTATTAGGAATTGTTAGGGCCACAGGTAGTTCAGGTCCTTGTTAATTAAGCTTTTCACCTTCCAAAATATATTTCTTTTTGTAGTATGCAAGCTCAGAGTGGACGCCTTAAAACCCATGTTTTACTTTGTGAAACCTCTAAGGGGCCAATTGGTTAGGGTGAATCAAGAAAGGGAAAGGGGAACTTAAATTCATGACCTCCTATGTCAGTATATTCGTTCTACTATTATTGCTCAACTTTTAGAAAGAGTCACAAGGACAAATGATATAGACAGAATTTGATCCTAGGTCTTGAGTAGGAGCTCTCCAACACTTTGACCAACTAAGCTAGTTGACATCCACATACATGCTTAATATATGAATCGTTACAACACTTATCCTATAAATCTTCTAGCACGTGCGTGATTTATACTATATGGATGATTTATACTCCCTCTGTCCCTTTTTGTTAACCCCATATTCTTTTTTGGGACGTCCCTAAAAAGACTGTCTGCCACTTTACTTTCACATTCACTACATTTGATACGACAAATTTGGTCTGTCATTAACTCACATCTGCCGAAAGCTAAGAAAGTAACTTAGCTCGAATCGGGCAAACAAAAGGGGACAGAAAGAGTACTTTCTAACCAAGCGTACCAAGGTAGCAACTACTGATCATAGAATCCTAAACAATTCCACAATGTACTTCCTTTACACAATATATTTTAGCCCAACAACAAAAATCCAATCCATACCCAGAATTCCTTAATGCAGAACAAAAATGAAAATCACAAATTTCCTTATTCTCAACATCACTATTATCTAAAGTTTTAAGCTGGCATTCTTATCCAAAAGTTAATCAACCAAAAAGATTTACAACCACTAAATATGCACTATAATCAATAGGAGAACAGAAGAAATGAACAGTTAAAAGAATACTAGTTTGGAAATTAGAGAAGAAACAGAATTTACCAGTGAAAGAGAGTGCAAGAGCAAGAGAAGTAGAGAGAGCAAGTTTCACAGAATTGGAGCCAACTTGAGACACCCAATTCCTAAAGTGGATTGCAGGAGTTATTTTAGCGGCTATACTTGAGGGTCTAAGTCTTGTGGCATGAACAACCCAGGGAAGATGGCAGACCGCCATTTTCTTCCTTTTACCTCGATCACCACCGAGAGACTCGGGAAACGAAAGTGGGATAATCTATAAAGTTATTCTCACTTTACTCCAAAACTCAAAATAATTTCCTGGATACACACTATCCATGTAGGATAAGAGTATAAGACCACCAAAATTCATATTTTTCCAATACGAAATCCTCTCGTGAATGAAGTACCGGTTATTTCTTGACAACAATATTTTTTGTATACACTATCGGGAGAGATAGCCAACAATACGGGTCAGTCCAGCCAACCCGCTTCTTAAGTCGTGTGGATTGAGTCCGTGAAAAGTTCAGTTCAGCCCAGCTCGAACAGTGAAATTCGTAGATGGATCGTGGGTCAGATTTTTTAAAATACCACGAAAGCGGTCCAGTCCAGCCCATGAACTATGCCAACTCAGCGCAAGTAATTATTCAACCAAATTGTGTATATATAAATCAAATTGTATATATTTTAATCAAATTGCATATATTATAATTCAATCAAATTCAAAAATAATAAAATTATTCATTAATATTTATAATTGTATATATACTAATTAATATTAAAAGTCTTATATGACAATAATAAATGATTATATAACTTTGAACAAAAAAATTCTCATACCAGCCCGTTAGGCCCACGAACCGCCAGAATTGCTTCCCGAACCGTGAAAATCGGTAGCAAACCAGTGTGGGCTAAGATTTTTCAGCCTCTGGACCAGCCACCCAATCCGTGAATTTCACGGTCCGGTCCTGGGCCGTGAAATCCCATCCCGGCCCACTAGGATCCACGGACCAGCCCCCCAGCCCACACCAGTGGGCATTGTGAACCAATTAACCAAATACTAAAAATTATTATTATACCCCTTATATCATAACTAGTATTTGGGTTCGAGCATTGCTCCGTATTGTTTTCCAAACTTGGTGGATATGTATTTTTTTCCATTCCCATTAAAATATATTTTTAAAAAACTCAACATTTAAAAGGTACAAATGTAATAATGTGGACATTCAAAGCATGATTAAAAGTTGGTTGAGATGGTAATCATGCCATGTAAAATAGTAAGATGTCACGTGTTCAAATCTTGTTGCACACCAATTTTACTTTTGTTAATTGACATGACATATGTACACATTGGACAATTCTAGTTGAGTAACTGAGGTGCCACATAGTGTGTATTTTTTTTTTTTTTTGATAAGGAGAAAAAACTTAGGAAACCTCCTCAATCAGGGGGCCAGCCTAAAACATCCTTTCGGATGAACAAGGAGAAATAAATCTAATTTCGTTAGTTATTAATGTTAAATCGACCTAATTGACCCTAAATAACCTAATTGATGCTAATTAAATCACAATTAAATCTAATTAAACCCTAATTAAACCTAGTTAATTAAATGATTAAATCTAATATTATTTCAGTTGAAAATTTTAATTTTTTTTCTTGTTTGCGGGTCCTGCCTTTCATGTTTATTGAGGCACGTATTTGGAGGCGATTTTGACCTCCAAAACGATTTTTTTTAAATGGACGCCACCGAGCCCCCTTTATGACTGCGTATTTCGAGAAGCCAATCGAAATTAGTATCAACACGTCATTCGAGGCAATATTAAACGAAACATTTTTGACCATCAGAATAATCTTCATTCCTATCTAGAAGTCAATCGAAATGAGTATCAATACATCAATTTTCTCGATATGTGATATGAGACGATCATGGGCAATTTTGACCATCAAAACAATTTCTTTTTTCAAACGGACACTTTCAACTTTCGAGAAGAAAATCAAAATGGTACCAATACATTAATTTTATGGGTACAAGTTTCGGGATATCTTAAACGATAATATGACACCATAGACTTTCGAAACGATTTTTTTGGGAAAAACGGACGCCATTATTTATCCTTATGGGGAGCTTCGAAAAAACAATCGAAATGAGTATCAATATGTCAATTTTTTAGGTATGTGTTTCAAGATAATATTAAAGAACATATTTTATCTTCAAAACAACCTTTTCTATTAAAACGGATGCCACCAGCGTGAGGATTTAATTAAATTTTAACTATAGTTAATTAGAATTTAATTAGTATCAATTAGGTTAATTATGGATTATTTAGGTTAATTAGGTTAATTCCAATTATTCTTTTAAATATGATAGTTAACAGAAAACTTGACGACAAGGTCAAGTCATGTAATTTTTCATAAAAGCTACGTGATACATTTTCATAAATCTCATAGGTACTTGGTGAAAATGTTATTGTTATTACAATTACGATATGGATCTTACAATCCTACGAATTGAGTTCCCAGATTTTAATTTTTTATTTATTTTGAGGGAACTATGCAAAGAGACTTATTTGTTAACTCCTTCGAAGTAAACAAAACATCATTCAAAATATCACCTCCCAACAACATTTACCAATTCGCCAAGGTTGGAAACAATGTTTTCGAATGCTTAATATGAGGCTATGAGCAAACCATGCTAAAAGTTTAAATTATCAAATAATAATTAAAAGGTGAGATTAATTTGAGCAAACAATTCAAAAGTAGAATTATTAGAATCAATTTTTTCTTTTAAAAACCAACTCTATGTGTAACTAAAAAGAAACAGGTTCCTGTTCTTGGTTCCTTCAAAATCACAGGCTAACAATTTAAGAGAACCCCATGAGTAAATAAGCAACGCACACACAATATGGTTGGTTTAGCTTCAGACAATCTGCTAGGCAAATAATTACCAGAACTTTAGACATCAAATCAGAAATCATAGTTTTGCACTGCAGCCATTTGTACACTACATATCCCAAAAGGTTAACAGATCAAAATGCTGCTCTCAAACACAGAGAAGACAATAACTCCATGATCTGTAAGGTCACACCACAGGTCCAAGACTTTGAAACACCAGAAACCACTGCCGAAGTAATTGCCTAAGGAAAATAAACAGGCCAATTGTAGTAGTACGAGTCACGAGCTTCTTTGCTCATTTCATTCCACTGCAACAAAGGAAACAGAAATTTTGGGCAAAGACCAACCAAAATACTTGTCATTCTCATACAACAAACTAAAACAACAAATAGTGTACCTTAAATTTATATGGTTGCCTCTTGGCCATGGCCTTCTTCCAATGGTGCTGCTCATGCATCATAGCTCTGTCATGCCAACTACAATTGCAATTTACATTATAAGAACAGTGACCAAAATGAATTAGTGAAAATTATTTAGTAGCAGATACTATATAATATATATATAGAAGCGAGTTCATATGAGAATGCATACTTACATGAGAAATGAGAATGAATTTTACGCGTTATAACTCTTATGAATAAATGATGTAACTCTAATGAAAAAGTGATGTAACTTCAAAAAAAAATATAATATTAGAAAAAGAAAAAAAAAATTGAGCTCAATTTTTTTTAGGAGGGTATAATTCTAATGAACAAGTGTTGCATCTCTAATCCAATCGTGTGGTTGAGATTCATTCTCATTTCTCATGTAAGGAGCATTCTCATGTGATGTTACCCCCTATATATATATATATATATATATATATATATATATATATATATAATATATATATATATATATATATATTCTATGATGATAAGAAAATCGCGTGATGCAAGTTGCTTTTCTAAGAAATGAAGTAGAGATCAAAAGGTTCTTGTTTAGAGGGAAGGCTGCAGCAGAACTAAGAACTTCCAGCACCAGAACGTTTTACGAACAACCAAAGAATCTATTTGATCTAAAAGTTGCGAACCAGAGTTTCAGATATTTGGGCAAAGAACCCTAGAGCTATCTAGCTCTAACTAACCTCAGGATTAGCATTATGCTCACTCAGAAGTACTAATTTGTGGTACAGTAACTTGTCATTACATCCTACCCTTAACCTGGAATTTAATTATTTTGATACGAACACCTTCCACGCTCCAACAAAAGATGCATAAGCAGTTAAGCACCACTTCCAAGTTTCAATTGGACATATAAGAACAATATCCACAACAATCATCATAGTGCTTCCAAGGGATTAAGAGGTACTTTGTACATAAATTTTGGCAAAAGTCATAAATGAAAAAAAAAATGAGAATTGTGAAGACACAGGTAAAAAAAAATAACTAAGAAATGCATATAACACGGCACAAGATCACATAGTTAAGTAAAACTAGATAGAGGGAAAAGGTGTATCTGCTCAACCATAGTAGAAGAAAACATAAGAGCATTCACCATCCAATTGTTTTAATCTGGATAAGAGCACATGCCATTCCTCAGATAGTTAATCATTCACTAGAGGATACAATGATAAACTTCTGCCTTGTTTACATCTCTCTCTCTCTCTCTCTCTCTCTCTCTCCTGCTTGCTCCATCCTGCCCATTGTAGAAGCTTAACTACAAGTCTACAATGCATACAATTAAAGAGTTGGACAAGCTCTATGAACACCACTCATATCTCACCACCTGCCCAAAGCCAATAATCTCCTCAAGTCTCGTTTCGCAAAAGGCTTTATTCAAAGAAAAAGTTACCCAACAGTAATAGTTATTATAATCCTACAAATAAATAGAGCCCAATATGTGAGTGCTTTCTCACACTTCTTTTTAGCCCAATCATCAACAACTTCATTGATTCTTTTAAATAGCTAAGTAAACCCAATAAACATACATTAATCCAAAAAATTAAGTAATTCATATTCTGGGTAGGAGAGATGATATATGGTTGGATGTAGATAAAAAGTAGGAGAAAGAATTTTGGGTTAGTCTCACCATTGTGGGAAAAATTAGAGTGACAGGGCAAGATAGAGAGAAAAGACCTAGGAAATGAGATGGAAAACGGGGAGAAAGCAAGAAAAATTTGTTGGGAAGCAAGGCAGCCTCACCTTCGCATATGTTCTTAGGAAACAGAAAAGTCACGGCAAGTAAAAGATAGCAACCAGCTACATTTCTAATTCACTCCTTTAGCTACACTAAAGCACGAAGGAGCAATGGCTAGTAAATTGTACCCTAAGTGTTTTAGTAAATAGAATGCCAGAACAAAAACTATTACTGCATACACATCTACTGCTATGGTTACAGGCTTTCAGCAGCTTCAGAAGCTCAAAGTTCCCCAGGAGTTCAGGACATGACACAGAGTCATTTTCCCAAAAGAAATGATATTACTGAATATCACTATACAGTTATGCAAATAAAAACAAAAGCTATGACATGATATATTTCTCCAATATTTGCAAAAAATCGAGCCAAACCAAGTTATTCCCACAGCACAATTCCAATGTTGACGAACTAAGAAAGACAAGAGAATCCCAAGTGGCTTCCATGACCCCTTGAATCTCTATGTAACAGAAACCCTATATAGATTGCCTTTATCAGGCCTGTGTCAAAACTGTAAGCAAAGTTCTCAGACACCCTCTAGTCTTTGCTAAGAATAAAGGAAGGAGGAGAAGAAAAAAAGAGCTGAACCAAAGAGCTGGACCCTTAAAAGATGCATCTTCATCAGTTTCTCAAGCACATAATTTCACCTTTCTTTCATTGTATTCTATTCATAAAAGAATGATTATTTCCAATTCATAATAGTCCAGTTGAGTACTGAAATTCTAACTACGATAGATTGAGCTTACATTATAGTCAAGTCAAAAGTTGGAATACACACTTCCTAATTGCAATGAAATTGGATCCTGATCATATACTTGATTCCCTTCGAACTAGATATGTGGTAGATAGTAACCACTGACCAGCAATTTTGCTCTATGATCCTACACAGGCAAATACCTACGGCTGCAGTCACCAGCAACCACAGCTAAGATATATTTCCCCCAAACTCTTCTGGGTAGTTGAAATACTGATCATGCAATATATATACCCTACAATGCTTTTCTGTTTGACAGAACTATTGGTTGAAAAAGAAAGTTTACAAAGCCAAAAATTGATGGGAACAAAGTACTTAGAGTACGAAGGAATAGTCAGAACAGAAAACATAACAAAAATGGTTTATGAGAAAAAAAAAAAAAACGTTTAAACACAAGCCACAGTATATAAAATGACGATTGATAGATTACTGCAATAAAATCCAACTACGGACGAAAAAGCGAACTTTGAACTTTTCTACTCCCTCCGTCCAAATATATATAGTTCCCATTTCCATATTTAGTTCCACATCTTTCCGTAATTTGTTCAGAAAAACCGTGTCCCATCGTTTATTTGCTTCTTGAATTTTGTTTTTTCCTTTGTTTATTCAACTAAAATATTACAATTAATGCTCTTTCACCAATTATTCTCCATTCTCTCTCCTAAAATCATCTTTTCCCATACAATATTTATTAAAAATCTTTACTATCTCTCTTGGATTCTATTTGCATAAATTACCGTGAAAAAAGGAAATTAGGAACTATATCTTGGGACGGAGGGAGTAATTTACAACTCATAAGAATGGGATCTAGAAACCCTTTACAATTCAAACTCTCAAAATCCCAATCCCATATAAACCATCAACCTGGTGAGACATATAAGTATAAAATATTTCCCACTTGGCACTTGTAAAAAAATTGCTAGAAACAAGATGAATTTTACACTTTCCATTTTATAGATTATACACAAATTCACAAAATTCTCAAGAAATAGTCACATGGGCGTAATCTTATCCTACATAACTCAGAAAAAGAACCACAATACATGCCAGGGTAATAATTCAAACAATCCATTCATAAATAAAACTATGTGATTCATTATAATTCCAGGTACTAGCAAACCAACAAACCCCAACATATAATAAAAATTGAAGCAACAAGAATAGGGCAAAATTTAACTGAAAATATGACAAAGACATAATAATAACAATAATATAGAAAAAAGATAAAGAATATGATTAAGAAGAAAAGATGAAAGAGATAAAGGAAGGGAGAAGATACAGAACTTCCATTGATTAGTAAGTTGCCACATGTAAGGGTTGCCCCAAGTAAGAGCGGAGAAAGCAGCGGAACCAATCCAGATGTTCCAGAATCGGTCTGGGTCTGCATGTGGTATTCCTGGGTCTCCTCTGTACGCATTTCCAAAGTATTTCTCCATCTCTCTCCTCTCCCTCTCGACTGCTTGCTGATGTGCTTGTTGTGCTTGTGATTGTGGATAAACAAATAGACTGTGTTATGGAGCACAAACAAGTCTAGAAAATTCCCCACCGCGCTCCAGATGGTTGCCCCATCTAGTAGAGAGTAGGGACCGGATACATGAGTCGGGTTCTTTTGGACTTAATTTCAGTTGAATTTTTATTTAGATATAAAGTTCAATTTAATATAAGTATAAAAGAAAATGCCTTCCTACACTTTATACTTCATACAATGCTTATTATATTTAAGGTTTAACTTTCCCTCAAAAAAAAAAAATTTAAAATTTAACTTTATAAATTTTGACAGTAAATTGTCACTAATATGTTGAAAAAAGATAGTGATATGATATCTTGTTAGATTTTCTTAATCTAAGACATAATCGAATATGTTCATATTAAATACAGACCTAACATTACGGATGTTAGTGCGGTCTGCGGCGAGTCAAATTGGAGACCCGACCCATCCTGATGGGATAGGGATGGGTCTAGGTTTGGTGGGTGGTAGGGAGGGTATAGGGAGGGAAATGGGGATGGGGATGAAAGTTAAACCCACCATGGGTGATGGGGTGGAACTTAGATTCTACCTGCCCCACCCCGTCTTCACTTGTCTTGCTCCATTTCCATGTTTAAGAAATAATATTTCATTTTGAAGGAGAAGAGTTATTCATCTTGAGACATAATGTTAAGTGTTGTATATGAATCATATAACAATGATTAAGTTTTTGTCTAAAACGTAATGTATACTACTATTATATCATTTAACTTATTCTTTAATTTTTTAGGTGGGTCTAAGGAAGGTTTTAGTTCAGTGCTGGAGCGGGAAGGTGTATAGGTGGGTATGATACTTAAGTGGATGGTGGGGTGGATATGGTTTTACATTAATCCTTGTAGGGGTGGGGATGGGGAAGGGTTCCGAAACCTGTGGTGGGGGTGGTGAAAAAATATTAGGTAGGTATGGAGATGGAAAGGGCAAGATTCGTCCCGTCTCATTTACACCCCTACCTAACATCTACACCTGCTCATGCAAGTACCAAAATCATCACTCATTACCCATCACCCAAGTATCCATGGCCCTTTAAGTGGATATGGAAACTTGACATTCCACCAAAACTGCAGATTTTTCTTTGGCAAATTTGTCACAACAGTTTACCTGTTCGGGATATACTTTTCCAACGCCATATTATACCGATTACTACATGCCCTGCATGTAATAACCAACCGAAAACTCTGGAACATTGTTTTTTAAACTGTATGCACACTCGAGACCTATGTTCTCTGGCTCAAGTTTCGAATTGGTGTCCGACACCTATGTCCTTCCCGCCAATGCTTCAATTTCTTCAATAATTCAAAGATAAAAACTCTTTACCAAAATGTATCATGCTTTTTTTGGAGTATCTTGAAAGAACGGAATAATATTATATTCCTAAATGAACATTGGTGTGCCAATCGTGTCATCCACCACGCTCTCTTTATGCATGAAGAATGGCTAAACCGCACTAAGGTCGATTCTTGCCATGACATGGGAACTCCCCTTCAGGGAGCGTCACACCTTCCCTTCCACAATTCCCTCCAACCTCCTCAGCCACCCCTCCTTGTTGCTTGGGAACCTCCTCCGCCGGCGTTCTTCAAACTCAATTTTGATGGGTCTGTTAGGAACTTGTCTGTAGCTGGTGGCATAATCATCAGAGACTCCAGCAGTACCTTCATTCAAGCCACTTCTCTCAATTTTGGTGCCTCTTCCGTCCTCCTTGTCGAAGCTTCAGCTCTTCATCAGGGTATTCAGATTGCGCACCAACTAGGCATCCAAAATTTAATTATAGAAGGCGACAACCTCCTTGTTATCAAAGCTCTCCAAAATCTTTGCTCCATCCCATGGAAAATTGCCACTATCATACAAGACTCCAAGTTCATGCTCCAGCACTTCTCATCTGTCCAAGTTCGTCATATCTTTCGCGAAGCTAACCGTGCAACGGATTGGATAACTAATGTGGGTCACCTAGTTAGCTCTCCATTTGTTTTACCTACTTGTTCCCAATCTTTACTTTCTTCCATTCTTGTTTCAGATGCATTAGGCGTTCCCCTCGAGAGGAGGGCAGCCTAATGTTTTTTCTTCTTACCTTGTAAAAAAAATTATTCACTACTTGTTTATACTCGCCTCGCCCTCACATATGTTTACCTAAAACAACTTGACAAATACCTTTTTCCAAGTCATTTGCTAAACATTAAAGTCTTAAACATAAATCCTCTTTTGCATAAGTTGATTTTTACAAGTCTAAGAGCATTTTTGGTTCATTATTTCTAGGATCCAAGAAATGTAATCAATTACTGATTCTCTTTCTCATTATTTGGTTCAATTCTCATCAATCCATAAACATTATTATCTGGTGGTAATGGACTCTCTCAATTTGTTACCTCCCCCCTAGTAATAAAATTCATTACTTTTTGGTCATGGCTATCATTTCTTTTTCATTTCATGCCTTGAACCAAATACCTACTAAAAGTAGTAGTTTTTGATATCGTTCCCTCCTTCATTTATTTTCATCCTATATTTTGAACCAAAGGACCACTAAGTTCTATCATATGAAATAACGTGATGTTTGAAATCTGATTCCAAGAATTGGTTCTTCGGGCTAAGGTTCATTCGAGATTGTGTTAGGGCTTTGGGGAAAATCAAATTTCAAAAGTACATGTTTATTTTTTTTTACAATAATGAAAATAGTATTTTAGAATTTTTAGGTGGGTCAAGTGGATGAAGCGCGGGGAAAATTGATGTATGATAATTGATAGGTAGTTATCACATTCACCATCTACGAACTTGTAAAGCTTCGGATTTAATCGGGATGTATGCAATGATATATAAATATATTTAGTGATATAGTGGGAGATGCTGTGGCATCTTTGGTGATCTCGTTTATCAATGTTCATAAACCTCCAAAATTGATCGGGGATAGTATCAATGTAGCTTTAATTCAACGGGTAAAATCTCCCAATTTGAAATCTAAATTTGGACCCATGTGTCTTTTACGCACCTTGTTTGTCATATATTTCCTCCGTTCTGAAATAAGTGAAATACTTGTCTATTTTATGTGAGAGTTTTTGAGAAAAGTGTTTCACATATTTAGAAACGGAGGAAGTATATACGTTGGTGTAGAATTTTTTGGCTAATAAAGTAAATCAATTTTGTCTAGACTTGTATCAAAGAACCTAATCAATTTTTCCTAAGTGCTTTCAATTTTGACTCACTGGTCTTTGTGATATCATATACAAGTTGGTGTTAAAATTTTTTACTAATAAAGTTATATCTATTATGTACAGCGTTGTATCAAGAAATTCGACTATTGTATACTATTTACCAACCATGTTCTTATTGTGTTGGAACTTGTTCGTACAATAAAGAAGAGAAATAAAGGAGGGGGGGGGGGAATTGATAGGATAATAGCTATGAAATTGAATATGAGAAAATTAAAGCCTACAATAGGGTGGAATGGTGTTTTATCCGAAACTAATTGTCAAAGATGGGGGGTGAAACTTGTCAGATTGTCGATAAAGTATTCCTTGTTATAATTTCAGGCCACAAAAGATAGAATCCTCATAGTTGTGGTGTTTAGGAATAATGATCCCTTTATCAATTGTCCTTACTCGTAATTAATGACCTGCAAATATTGGACCAAGAAATCGTGAGGGTTGAGGTCTGTGAAGGTCCTTCTCAGTTTATCCTAACCAATATAACAATAGAATACTATTAATGTGATCCAATTAATGCTAAGGATAGCTAGGTGGGTAAAAATACACTATAAATGAGCTTTGACTAATTACTCTTAAGAATAAGCAAAATAAATTGTGTTATTTTACTTCCTACATTTTTTATTAATTGACGTATTCGTTTACTTTTTTATTTAACAATCATAATCCAAATAAAAGTATCAATATAGGAATTGGAGTTGGCTCAGGTGGTGAGATTCCTCTTTCCCTGACAAGGTTTAGGGTTCAATTCCTACCCCCAAACACTTGATTGAGATTTGAGGGGGTGGGGGTTGGGGGTGTATGCTTGTAATGGGCCTATGGGTGAGGGCGTTATGTTATGAACAGTCCAGAGGATTTCTTCTTACCAATTTCAAAAATAAAAGTACCAAATGTTACATCCTTCAAAGGACGTAGGAAGTAAGTCTTAACAAGGGAATGTAAAAAAAAGGTGGTACTATGGTGAAAACTCAAAGATAATCTCCTTTAATTCATGTGCCTTGTGCAGGTCATTACACTGAGACGCTGGATCATCTTTTATGCTTTTGTCCAAAAGCGAGAGAATTAAGGAATATCCCTATTGTCCAAGGGTGGTTACATCAAACATTCCAAACGGTTCCTTAAAGGAGTATTTTAGAAATCAAGAAAGTTTTATGGAGAAACTTGTTTTCCTAATATGAAGCATTTGAAAAGAACGCAATGTAACAATTTTCAACAATGAGAATCCAAATCTTTATATAATATACCGTATAGCTTTCTTCGCTCATCATGAGTGGTATTTCAGGAAAGGTGTTCAATTCCTCCTAGCTATACATGAAGGTGTAAAAATATTATTATCAAAGGAGACAATTAATTAGTTATTAATGTTGTTAAAGACCTATGAAGTCCAGGCAGATTGCTAACATCATGGCATATATTCAACTTTTGTTCAATTCTCTTGATAGTTATAAGACAACTTGGATTGCGAATGTAGATCATCTTTTTTTTTTTTGACAAGAAAAGATAACTTTTATTACTCAAGAAACATCACAAACAACAAACTTCAACACATGAGCATCATGTGGGAGCGTAATGGTTGGAGGTCCCAACCTCATGGTCGGGAGTTCGAATCTCATCAACCCCAAATTTGGGGTGTTTGTGTGGATTTATGCTTCTGGATATAAATCCTCAGTTTCCAGTCTCTAGAAGTTTTCTTATAAGTTGGGATCCCCTTCTTACCCCCTATCTCATAAGTCATGAGGAATGAGCATGCTTGGACCAGTTAATTATCGAATTAAAAAAAAAAAACATCAACACATCTACAAGACCCTCTTCTAACCATACTAAGTATCTCCTCCAACTCCAAACTTTTCCTAGCAAGAGAGTGTGCTACAGCCTATATGGTTTCCTTCTCTTCTAATATAAGCATACGAGCTAGAATCAGACCACAGTAAATTGATCTTTTTTATTTTTTCGTAAAGCTTTCGTATAATAGCAAGCTATCCATCTGATCAATAAGTGATATGTATTCAGCCTCCATTACCGTCATCAATCCTTGTCTCACCGCCATAGCCTCGGCCATTAGCACCGAGCAGTCACCCACTAGCTGTCACACAACACCAACAACACATCCCCCACGTCATTCCTCAGAACCGCCCCCAACGCCCACTTTCCCTCTTTCGACTCATAAGCATTCGAGTTAAGCTTCAGAACACCTCGTATAAATGACGCATTAGAATCCCCTTTGAGGGTCTCCTAAGAGCATGTACAACGGGGCTCTCCAACTAATTCTCCAATGAGAGAGAAATTGAAGAGCCGTGTCTTACCCAAACCCTATACTTTTTCTTTATCTATAAAATGAGCCCAATATTGGATATATTGAATACACAAAATTTAAAATATTTTTTTAATTTATAAAATTAAACAGTGCGTCTTGCATATGGCCGCGCGCGCGAGTCCGTCAGCAATCCATCTCATTTTCAAAAGGTCATATCTCAATCGTTTCTCATCGGAATCAAGCTTTTGACCAGGCGTTGGAAAGATATTGAGCAAAATTTTAATCCCAACTTGAATTTTTCAAATATATTGAGTGTGGCATGAGATATGATCTTTCACAAATGTTTATGAACAAATGTGGTTACTCTTATTAGCAAATGAAGTTACTTGTACGAATATGTGGTTAATTTAAACAATAATAGGTGTCACTCCTATAAATAAATATGGTCACTTTTATAAAAAAAAAAGAGAATACTAATCATTTGACTATTATGTGCAAATGAGGTTACTCGTATGAAGAAATGAGGCTACTCGTATGAAGAGATGGGGTTACTCATATGAATAAACAAGATTACCCGTATTGATAAATGATGGTTGTGTTTTGTGAACATTTTGAGTTACTCATATGAATAGATAAGGTACCTCGTATTGATAAATGGAGATTACTTTTGTAAATAATTGGGGTTACTAATAATGCGTATGAGAAGTGTTAATTATGTAGTATTCTAAATATGTTAGAATTCTATGCAATTTAGGAGTTTTAATTTTTAGTTTATTAAGAGTTTGTTTGTTTCCTAATTCTAGTAGGATTAAAATGGTTTAAAGCTGATTGATATTAGTTAATTTGATTTTAGCTAAAGTAGTTAGTGTGATTTTTAGGTTTAATTAGTTAGTGCAACTATTAGGTAGTTTAAGTTACAATTAGTGTAGTTGTTCAATTAATTTACTTATACTTCCTCCGTTTTAAAATAGATGCCACATTGTTATTAAAACGGACTCTTAGGCAAAATTTCCTAAGCATGTTTAAGTAGTATAAAGTGAAGTAGATTAATTGTAGTGGTCCCCATGTGAAAGGAGGGAAAATAAAAAACTGTTGGGGACCACATATAAAGTGAAGTAGATTAGTGTACTTAAAACAAATTAGTAAGGGTAAAATAGTAAAAGTATAAGGCAAAAGTTACTAAATAAGGGGAAAAAAACATTGTTGCATCTATTTTGAAACACCCAAAACTGTACAATGTGGCATCTATTTTGAAACGGAGGAATTATTATTTTAATGGAAAAATTGACAATAGGCGTCTGAACTTTGGGCGATAATTTTTTAGAGGTCTGAACTATTGTTTGACCTGTGTAAATCCCTACTTTAGGGGGTTTTAGCCTTTAACGGACCTTAGTGACTTGTAACTAACGATTTCTTTTTAAAATCTTACAACTTTCTAATACTTCTCTCCCTCAATAAACTCTTCTGGTATAACACACATTTCATAAATTATGACCTATCAAGCCAGTTTCAAGTTATTGAGGCCCACTTAAAGTTGAGACCCCTTAAAGTATGGACCTACACAGGTTAATCAATAGTACAGACCTTTTAAAAATTATCGCCCAAAATTTAGACATCTATTGTCAATTTTTCCTATTTTAGTTAGGTTTAAACTTTAAACTTTGTATCAATTATTAGTTTAGCTATTTACTTCATTTAATTTTAGTTTAGGGGTCGTTGGGTTGAAGTTGGGAAGTATAACTTCCCTTGAATTTGCATTACCCATGAAATTTTATTTCCTAGGAAGTACATTTTTTTCCCATGGGAATTTCCACTTACCTAGGGGGGCCTAGGTAAGTTATTTCCTCCATTTTGTAGGAAATAGAACTTTCTAGGAAGTTCTACTTCCCATGTTTTTGCCAACCAAACAACAACACATATTCCTACTTTCTAGTAATTCTAATTTCCCATGTATTTGAAGGTTAACCAAACAAGCTCTTAGTTTGATTTGTTAATGCACTTAGTTTCATATGCTAATATACGTAATGATAACTTTTTCATAGATACTTGTGCATCGGATATGCTCCAACTTCATTAGCGGAGCTAGTGACGGAGTGTAAAGAGTGATTTCTGTAGTAGCTAACTTGATGTCAGTATGCTACTCATATTTAACTTTCTCCCATAGTTACTTGTTTATATATGTGCATTTATGTATATATTTATTATTGAATTGAGATTAGGTGTAAAATGTTTTTGTTGTGTAAAAACGAATATATGCATCGTCATATCATATGCTATGCACGGTTTTGAATTTAAGTAATCATCTACATCGTTTACTTGGAGAATTTCAGGGAAATGCTGTCGGATTTTTTTTTTCCGTGGAAACGAAAATAAGGCATGCATTCACTAGTGAGATTAGACATCTAAGGATGGGTTAGGTTCGAGTGATAAGGACCTTTGAAAAGCATGCCTAATTCGATGAATATAAAATCCTATAGATTATCATCATGTGTGTATATAATGAAGTTCATAATTGATATAGGGTATTTGTTGCTTGTGTTTAATTACAGGTTTGGTTGAAATAAATCGTGCATGGATGTATGATAGTCATGACACGTGTAAATTCGTGGATGGGGTCTTTAAATTCTGCAATCCTGCATCAACTTACCGGGACGCAAATGGAACGATGGATTTTATTAGCATCGAGTCGCTTAGGGAGCATATGTTTCGTTGTGGGTTTAGGCTTGACTACCACGTATGGGTTTGGCAAGGTGAGGAGGAGGTATATGATGGTGGAAATGCCCAGTGTTAACAATATGCTTGAAGAAGGAAGTGAGTTTGTTGTCATTGAGAATGACAATAACATCGAGGACGAATATAAGGATACTGAAAAAGGGGATGATGATGATGAAGGGGATCGTATCGAGGAGATGATAGAGGGGGTGGATGATCATTATGCCAAAGAACCTCTTTTGTTTTTAGTGCATGACTGAGGCAGGTCGAAAACCGTTGTATCCTGGTTGTACGAAGTACACCAAGTTGATAGTCGTGATAACACTCTTCAATATCAAGACGAAAGGCGACATTAGTTACTCTAGTTTCACTTTCTTGTTGCAAACATTTTGTGATATTTTGCCGAACAACCATGAACTATCCAAGTCCAACTACTATGCTAAGAAACTAATGTGTCCCTTCGATTTAGAGTACTAGATGATACATGTTTGTCCAAATAAGTGTGTGTTATATCGATATGAAAATGAAAATCTAGATGAGTTTCCTCGATGTGGAAAGTCGTATTACGTAGCTGTTTTGTATGAGGAAAGTAAAAAAAAAATTTCCTCCGCATCCATGCTGACATGGACGGTACCAACGAAATTACTTATGATTGTAGCGAAAATTAAGTAATACTTTGTATTCTAGCATTATTGAGGGGGGAATCGAACAAAATGTCCAAAAATTCACAAAAATCATTCTTCAATTTCTCAATAGAGGAATTAGGATTCATTAGAGAAGATATGTATAGTTTGTCATTGCCCGCTGTTTTCAATTGGAGGGGGAAAACTCCATTAGATTAATATTTTGCAACCGGAATTTGCTAGATATAAATCTTATACAAAGGTTGTCATTTGTATAGAACTTTAAAGCCTCCGCGGAAACTCCACCATTATTGCAATTGGTGATTAAAGTAGGAGAATTCGATATGATGGAAGACATTTGAACCTTTTTTTTACAATAACAAAATTTATACAACTCGCTAATACTGTTGGATTCCAATTTTCACAAACTTTAAGTATATATTAATTGACCTTCAAATTATGTGTATCATAGTTTTTTGAATTTGTAAAATGTTATCTTGAATGGCATTGCACCTCTCCGACTAGTAGTGACAAGGTAAGTACAAAAATTTCTAAGTGTTTTATGATCAACTCTAATTTCTTAATTCACATTTCGATAAAGCCGGTTATTAGTTAAGAATCAAGGACTTCTCAATTAGTTTTAATTTTGGTTGAACAAATTGAAAAGAAAGCTAAAGAGAAGATTTAGGGAAAAGTTGACAATAATACAAAAGTGAATATGGTTGATGATAATCCCATTAGTAGCCAGTAGGTATCAATTCCATATAGTATGAGGCGTAATTAAACTTAATTAAATTTTTTGAAAGGTGGTTATTTTCATCGTCGAATACAAAAGTTGATTAAAATCAATTTTTTCTTTATATAAAAGTATTTCTCGTAATTGTGTTACATGTATAATTAGATATAAGGGTTGTATTTTTTAAGCTCCATGAAAGATCATTATTAATAATAGTGATTTATAGGATAAAATATTTAATACAACCTAAGTTTTAAAGAATAAAGGAAAAATGGATCAGAATACCCCCAACTTTGGGCGGTCCGCTTTTAATACCCCCAACTTTGGATTATTTTTAAATACCCCCAACTTTGGGGGTGGTCCGCCAAAAATGCACCATTTACCTGTTATGACCGGATGAACTGGTAAACCAAAAAACCACCCCCTCTGCTCATCTCTCTCTCCTCTCCTCATCCCCCCACCCCCAACGCCCCACTACCACCTTCCCTGACCACCTCAATAGTTGGTCATCTTTCTCCCCAGCCCCAACCCCCTTCGAAATCCCTACTTGCACCCTTTCTCTCTCCTCTACCACCACCATACCACCCTTTCTCTCTCCTCTACCACCCCCTCCTCTCTCCTCATCTACCTCACCACTTCCCACCATGCCACTGTTTGCCACGCACCACAACACCGCCACCACCTATCTACGCCACCACACTGCCACCCCTTCCACCTACACCACCACAACACCATCTCCACTTTCACCACAGCAACATCACCACAATCTCCATTCTCACCACCAAAACACCACCACCAATTTCCATCACTACAACCATCGATTTCCACCAAATTTACCACTGCAACCACCACTTCCCGCCTATTTCACTACCTCCCTCCTTCAATCTCCTTCTTCTTTGATCTTATACAAATCAATCTTATTTTCGACCTCTGTCTTCTTCTACCACCACCATCTTCTGGGATTTTAATTAGGGTTTAATGGTGGTTTTGAATTGAGTTGTGGTTGTTAAGTTTCGATTGGGATTTTGTGGCAGTGGTAATATTGGTTTTCAATTGGGGTTTTGTGGTGGTTTTTGCTCAAATTTTGAGTGGGTGGTTGTGGGTAATGGTGGGTTGAGGTGAGGTTTTGAGTGGTTGGGGTGGGGTTGAAATGGGGTTTCGGGTGGTTAAGGCGGGGTTTTGGGTGGTGGGTGGTTGGGTCGGGGTATCTGGGTGGTTAAGGCGCGGTTTTTGGTGGCAGGTGGTTGGGTCGAGGTTTTGGGTGGTGGTGGGTCGAAGGGGGTGGGGCTGGATGCTTGTGGTGTCGAATGGGGGTGGGGACTGGGTGCTGTTGGGACGGGGGGCAGTGGGGGGCGAAAATCGAAGGAAAAGGGAGGGAGATTTCGATGGGGTTAGGGGAGGGGGTTCCGAAGGGTGTTAGGGCAGTGGGGGGCTGCTGTTGTGGGGGATGGGGGTTGGGGGATTGGGGGCTGCTGGGTTGGGAGTGGCGAGGGGGTGTGTGGGGTGGAGGGAGTGGGGGGACTGCTAGGGATGGGAGTGGGGGGGGGGGGGTTCTGGGTGGTGGGAGTGGGGGGGGTTCTGGGGTGGTGGGAGTGGGGGGATGGTTGGGCTGGCATGAGGGTTTGCAGCCGGGGAGGGGAGAGGGAGGGTCTGGGGTGGGGGGAGAGGGTGGTTGATGTGGTGGTGGGTAGGAGTCGAAATTAAAAATAAACGAGAAATAAAAAAATTACCTGGTTAACAGGTTACAAGTCATCTGGGTGCATTTTTGGTGGACCTCCTCAATAGTTGGGGGTATTCATAAATAACTCATAGTTGGGGGTATTAAAAGCAGACGGGCCAAAGTTGGGGGTATTCTGATCCATTTTTCCAAGAATAAAACCTCTAATATCATTACCAATACAGTATACAAAACACATTTTGGTCTGAGTGTGCTTTTTGTAATATTAACATTGTTTTTGCAGTGCGTTTTTTGTACAACACGCCACACGGAACCCAAACCGTGTGGCCACCTCCTTCCCCGCCCACTTGGTTTACACACACGGGTCATACAATACACTCATACATGCCTTCCCCCACACACTACCCAAATTACACTCATTTTCTCTCTCCTCCCACCCCAATTCCTCTTCGATCCTCCTTCCTCCCTCCTCCTTCCTCCTTCCTCCTTCCTCCTTCATCAGTACACTCATACATGCCAAAGAGTCGCTCGAACTAAGCGCTCCCAATTTTCTTGAACCCTCGCCATTTTCTCTTCTCTGAAGGTTTCAAAACTCAAAACCCTAGCTTAATTAACTCATAAATTGCGTCATCAATCACGAAAAAGACGACGAATTAGGTTTTTTGACGAATGAATTTGGGAAATTTAGGGTTTGAAGTGGAGAAAATCGATCTCAGAAGATAGAAGAAAGAGTGAAGGTAGATTAGAAATTGAGGAGAGAGAAATGGAGGGGAAGTTTTTAGTAGAAACTGAATAAAAAAAAGATAGTCGCACACGAGATGGTGGACCATTGCTAAGAATTTTCTCTCTCTGCCTGAGAAGCCATTGCTAAGAATTTTGGAGTTGGTTAACGCTTAGTTGCTAAGAGCCTAAGACAGAACAGCTTGTTTGGGAGTTTGGTACTACTTCTTGGGTCAGTAATGGACTCAGGACACTTACTGTACTGTCGTACGATACTAGTATGCAACCAACCTCCTGAAATAATAAAAAGAGCACTTCTAGAAGACCCACATTGAGAAATGTTAGTCAATCAGTATAGATTTAATATTTTCCTAAAGGCACTTATTCAGATATTTTTCACCTTTAGTGAATATAACTTGCAAACTCTCAATTGTTTGTTCTGACATAGTGGTGGCATTGAGGGCATGGAATGGTGGCGTTGGATAGGGTGGTGTTAGTAAAGTGATGACAAGCTGAACGACGGTGGAAGGTGGTAGTTGTGGTGGAGGAAGGAAGACAGAGAAGGGCAAAGGATTTAGAGAGAGGGGAGATTCAAAGGAGTGAGAGGAAGTGTTTTAAAAAGTAACCCCTTATCATTACTAAAAGTAACATCTATTCACTGTAGAAGTAATCCCTTATAATTAAAAAGTACTCCCTCTGTTTTTTTTTATCATTCTCACTTTCCTGTGCGCGTCTCCCAATGCACGTTTTAAAACTTAAATATCTTTCATTATATATTAGTAAAAATTATAACGATTGAATATTAATAAAGTACTAATTGAGACGAATCAAACAAGACCCCACATGACTATGTTTTTTCTTATAAATTGAGAACATTTGAGAAGATTCTCTCTATGCATGAATAGTGTCAAGATTCCAAGTGAGAAAGATAAAAAAAACAGAGGGAGTAACTCCTAATTTCAATAAAAGTAACCCCTTATAATTACAAAAGTAACACCTACTTTTAGTAGAAGTAACTCCTTAACATTACAAAAAGTAAACCCTAGTTATAGTAAAAGTAATCCCCTTACAGTTACAAAAAGTAACTTATACTTTCAATAAAAGTAACTCCTAATTATTGTAAAAGTAACCCCTATTTATAGTAAAAGTAACCCCCTTACAATTACAAAAAGTAACCTATACTTTCAGTAAAAGTAATCCCTTAGCATTATATAAAGTAATCCCTAGTGTCAGTAAAATAACCCCTTAGCATTCGATAAATTAATCTCTAATTCACTAAAAGTAACACCTTAGCATTGAAAAGCAATGTGTTTTACTTTATATGAATAAATGAGATTACTTTAAATATATAATGGGGATACTTTTTATGAACTAATTAATGTGTTACTTGTACCTTTCTTATTATTATGATTACTTTCTATAAACCTTTTAAGCTATTATATAATAATTAGAGTTACTTTTGCGAACATATGAGGTTACTCGAACAAATAAATAAGGTTACTCAGACATGTAATTAAGGTTACTTTTATTAACTAATGAGGTTACTTTTATAATATAATGGGTCATTTGAAAAATATATGAGGGTTACTTGTAGAATAAATGGGTTACTTGTATGATAAAATAAGGGTACAAATAATAATAGCTACTTATTACGAAGTAATGGGTTTCTCGTAAAAAGTAACCTCTAGTTTCAGTAAAAGTAACCCTTTATAATTACAACAATAAAAGTAATCCCTAATTATAGTAAAAAGTAACCTACACTTTCAATAAAAGTAACTCCTATTTATAGTAAAAGTAACCCCTAATTATAGTAAATGTAACCTCATATAGTTGCAAAAACTAACCTATACTTTCAGTACCTCTTATAATTCCAAAAAGTAACCCCTATTCACTGTAGAAGTAACCCTTTATAGTTACAAAAGTAACCCCTTATAATTACAAAAAGTAACCTCTATTTACCGTAGAAGTAACCCCTTATAATTAAAAAGTAACCCCTAATTTCAATAAAAGTAACCCCTTATAATTACAAAAGTAGCACATACTTTTAGTAGAGGTAACTCCTTAATATTACAAAAATAACTCCTAATTATAGTAAAAGTAACCCCTAATTATAGCAAAAGTAACCCCCTTGCAGTTACAAAAAGTAACCTATACTTTCAGTAAAAATAACTTCTAGTTATAGTAAAAGTAACCCCTAATTATAGCAAAAGTAGCCTATACTTTTAGTAAAAGTAATCCACACCAAAATCCCAAACTGAACTGGGCTAAGCTAATGAAGATCGATTCAGCTCTGGTTCGAATAGTATAGTTTGATAACATCTCTAGAGCTTACAAGATATTCATTTGCATGTAAGAAAGAGTCGAACTCATTTCTATTGATCTGGTGAGGCTAGAGAACAGTACATCAGTAAACATGCACGGGTAATTTGGTAAGTTTACTTGATATGGGCCTCACATCAATTCCTATGAGTAGTTCACACTTACAAATGTAAGGAAAGATGGACCATTCCATTGGATCAGGAACCAACATCTTCTTCCCTCATAAAAAATCAGTCTAAAATTACTGTGGTTTCTATTATAAAATTGTTTTCATAAAGTTAATCTTCTTGGAATCTACACAAATGTTTTCTAAACCTCTTCTTATACTAGTGATTTTGCTGAAGTTAAGATATTTGGCAATGTAAACACTAGTATACTATTTAACGAAAGAAGGATTCTGCATTCTACAATTCATCTTTATATGCATGTTCTTCAGCTTTAACATTTTTCTTGATGAACGCTCCCAAATACTTCAAACTGGACTTTGCAGGCAATGCAATCTGGATTCTGGAATAAAGAAAGAGCAAACTCAGTCAATAAATGGCAAGTTCGGGTAGTCAGTGACCTATAAATAACAAGACAGAGAAATGTATGTTTACTGGATTTGATTTATCCGCTGCTAGATAAAACAGTAGTGTCAGGTAGTCTGTGACCTGCAAATAACAATTACTTAGAATTAACCCAACAAATTTATTTCCGTGATCTCCATAATGTACAAAGCTACAGAGTCGTGTCAGATTATTAATTACTCCCTCCGTCTTTTTTTATTTGCTACAAGCACTTTTTCACAAAGACCAAGGAGGGAGTGGGGACCATTGACATAAATGGAATTAACAAAAAAGCAAATAGGTAAATTGTGGAACCTATGTATTACATATGGAAACATTTACAAAATCAAGAAGGGAGTGATGGCAAATTTGTAAATAAAGTGTGGGACCTATGTACTATATATGGAAATATTTGCAAATGTAGCAAATAAATTGAAACACCCCTAAATGGCAAAATGTAGCAAATAAAAAAAGACGGAGGGAGTATATGTTATAGATGCCTCGTTACAGCATAAATCTGTTAAAATAGGTCTCACGGAACAGCATTTCACCGAATGGCAAGTTAAAAATTTGTTTTGGGACAGCCTTTACATAACGGAATGGCCATGTTTTGATTTCATGGCTCTAACAGACAGATACATAAACCAATCAATTACGTTCCGCTTTACTATGTAGGCATATAAAGTAGTAAGCACATAGGTGCAAGATTCATGCTTACTAAACCTGAAGTTTGGGATGCTCATTTGCAGAAGCATCTATCCTTGCAAAGCTTAGATTTTCTAACCCTCTGAAATATTTCGCCAATTTTTCTACTTGCTTGCTTGCTCACAGCATCACAAGTCATGCACCATGGTGTGTAGACCTTAATGTTTTACAACAGCAACAAATAAAGGTAGTAAGAAGAAGAGAAATGAGTTCTTGTTGACCTTTTCCAATAATACATCTACTATTTAATCGTTCATGGACATGAAAAATTTTCATTTCCCAAAAGTAAAAAGACCAGGAAGGGGAGAGGTATTAGCCTGAGAAAGTAAAATCAAAAGTGAAGTTCATAAAAATTTAGCAAAAGCAGTTCAAAGTTGGTGAAGTAACAATGAACAAAAAACAGATCCAAGAGGAAAAAAATCCTTATAGTTTTGGGGTCTTGTTATAATCATCTTGTTTTGTGCTATAAAATGCATGAATTAGCTAAAAAATTCCATATAATGTACAAAGCAAAACACATAGTGAAAGGGAAACAAAGAAGAAAAGCTTTATAGAAAGAAAGCTTTGCGGGTAAAATCGTAGGAGTGTAGAGGGCCGAAATACTAACCTCAAGAAAAACATTCTTGGAGTTGCTGAGGACCAGGTCATCAAATTAAATGTCTTCCCCACGGCAATCTGGACAGTAGTGTTATCCTGTAATATTTCAATCTCAACGATTATTAATAAGCAGCTGATAGACTTATTATTATTGTTTCCTAAGACTATTTAGGGCTTCCTATAGGAAATATTTATCTAGCATGGTACACCATATTGTCCTCCCTGCATAGTAACATGGTAAATCAATTCTAGATCAGAAAAGATGCAAATTCACAACTAGGAATGGCAACGGGTCGGACTTGGACCGGATTATGCATAATCCGACTCCGACCCTACAGAAAGTCGGATTTTAAATCTGAGTCCGACTCCGACTCCGAGATCCGACTTTGAAAATCCGAATCCGACCCGACCTAAAATCCGAACATCCGACTCCGAGATCCGACCCGACATAAAATCCGGACATCCGACTTAAAATCCGAACATCCGACTCCGAACCTGATCCGACTTATTTTTCTTCCAATTTTTCAATCATATTTTCTGTGGGAAAATCCTATATAATACAACTGGCTGAAAGTCAAAGTCAGATATACATAAATAATCCATTACATAAATAAGAAAAAAGGATTGATTGACTCAAAGTCGGAGTCGGATTCGGATGTCGGATTATTTTATAAGATCCGACTCCGACCCTCCGCCGACTCGGAGTCGGATTTTTTAAACGGAGTCGGATTACTTTTTTGTCGGAGTCAACTCGGATTTTTTCCTTTGGATCGGAGCGGACTAGGGTCAGATTCGGATTGGATTGCCATCCCTATTCACAACTCCTGCAACCTAGATTTACCACCCTTGTTGCTTAAATATCAAAAGTAACATCTAAATAACAACATTCAAAATAAAATAGATATAGAAAACTCACATTATCTGGTATACCCTTTGACTTAAAGAACATTGGAACAGTCCCATGCAAAAGCCCGGAGGAGAACTCCTATAATCATGCAATAACAAGAAAAACAAAGAGTAAGTTAAGCAAATAGTTTGTGGAGTGAATAGCTAGTAATAGAAGTAGCAAGATGACAACACCTACTTCTATATTTGTAGGAGTTGGTTCTGCTTCCAACATATACTTCAAACCTAGGGTAACTAACAAATCAAACAAAGGTTACAAATAAATTAGCCAAAACAAAAAGAATAACTATCATCAATTTAACTCAAAACCAAAAGAATCAACTAAAATTCAACTAAACCTGCAAGTCCACCAACAATCAACTATAAATTGAAACTCAAAAACTTATAAAATAGAAAAAAAAAAAGAAAAAACAATCATAATCAAACAAAATAACCATAATTCCGCAATAAAAACAATGAAAAAAAAAATTGAAAAACGCAAAATTACCTTTTCAACCACGACCACCATCACTCGGACCATAAACGCTGCGACCACCATCACTCCGACGACGACGAGATGTAGTCTTTACTCTAGCCATAATTCCGCAAACAATTCGAACAACATAAAACTCAAGAACGAAAATGAAAACCAAACCCTTGATGATGGAGGTTACGAACTGCCAGAAAAAGAAAGAAGAAAAAACGGACTGGAGAGAGAAATGGGCTCAACTTGGCAGAGAAGAAAAAGAGAGAGAGAAAGAAAGAGAGAGAGAGAGAAATGGGCTAAACTGGCATCGCGCAAAGAGAAATGGGCTCAAAAAACGGATTGCTTGCATTGGGGTCGGTTATATCGGGCTTTTATATTAGGTGGCCACACCATTTATTCAAGGTGTGGCCAACCTCATATAAAAGTTTGTGTTGTTTTTTAAGATTCTACCTTTAACAAATTTCTTAACAAAAATATCTCATAAAATAATATCTTTTTGAAAAGGTACCTCGATGCTATGGCCAACAACAAAGTCAAATTTTGGCAATTAATTGCAAAATTTGACTTAAATTGACAATTCAATTTAAATTTATAATTAAGGAATAGCTTGCACACTAACTAAGTATGAAAAATTATCAAGTATTAACAAACTTCAAATGAAGGTTTTTCAAATACTTTTATTCAATTACCAAATGGAAAAATCAAATTAAAAAGAGAGAAACATACAAAAGAAAATGAGAACAAAATGTGAGAAAGAAGAGGAGGTACTATGTTTGAGCAAATTTTGTGGCCGAAAAGCGGGAGAAAGGAAGTATAGGGTTTCTATGGCAAAAAATTGACTTTTTAGTCGATATATGCCATTAAGGAGTCTTTGACATAATGTTTTATGTTATGAGATATATTTTGGTAAGAAAATTTATAAAATATACTACTCCCTCCGTATCCTAAAGATGTTCCCTCATTCCGTTTAAGTGCGTTTCCAAAAGATCTTCCTTCTTTTACTTTATTTCTTATTTAGAATTTTTTTCCCCTATTTACCCTCTCATGTCCCTATCATATGGTCCATCATGACATTATTAATTCAATTTTACTCCCTTTCTCTCTCCTACTTTAACATCTTTTTATTTGTTTATTTATCTTAACCCTTTCTCTCTCATACTTTACCCACCCCACACCCCATACAAATTAATTCTCATTGGTATCTGTAGTAATAGTAACAAGAAAGATCTTTCGGAAACGGATGTAGTATCTCATTAAAAAAGGATAATTTTAATATCTTTGGAATTACCTAATCAACCAAATAGCCAAAACAAAAATATGTATATGGGGAGACTCCCCCCCCACCACACACACACACACACAAACTCCTTCCTAATACGAGCATCATCACTTTATCACGAGCAATTAAAAAAAGGACTTGAAACCAAACAAAAGTTGGCTCACTTGGAGAGGATCTTATCTTAGATCCTGGATATTTAGGCGCAAATCTTTTCAAGTGAGGTATTTGAAAGTATGGGTAATTGGGTACCCTTACATTTGCCCTGCTTGGCTGCTTTCAAGTCTTACGTCCCAAATACCTCATCTGCATTACTACACCAATAACATCTGACAGTTTAGATTAAATTTGGAATCAAATCTGCAGAAATAACAAAACTCAGACAACTTGAACTGTTGAACATCGATTTTGTAAATAGCTTTTAGAAAATCTCTATTATATAAGGCAACACATGGGGGACACCAAAAAATTAAAAAAAGGAAAAAAAGAAAAGAAAAAAAGAGGATTACTAACCGTTTCATTTGAACGAAAAAAGGAGGGAAAGTAGGATATTTAAACTCAACATCATTTTTTTGAGAAAATAAAATGTAAAGATAGTTTTTCTATCCAACTAATTTTATTTTTTCTACTTTATTTGTTATCACGCGTTCGCACGCATTGCGTGCATGTAAGACTAGTTATTATATAAGGCAACATATGGGGGACACCAAAAATATAGAAAAAGAAAAAAAAAGGAAAAAAAATAGAGGATAACTAATTGTTTCATTTGAATGAAAAAAGGGAAATTTAGGACATTTAAATTGAACATCAGTTTTTTGAGAAAATAAAATGTAAAGACAATTTTTCTACCGAATTAATTTTATTTTCTACTTCATTTGTCATCACAAATTATTGCACGCATTGCGTGCATGTAACACTAGTTTAACATAGAAGTAACCATATTGTTAACATATCGTACAACCAAAAAAAATCCATTAATCAAATTACTCATTGCATTGTTCGATGTCCAGAAGTTAGAGGATGAGAGCGAACTCTATTGTCAAAGAATATTAGTAGAAGTGTCAAAAATTGTCAAGGGGGATATCCTCTTTTCATTAAGCCTGTTCCTATATGTACATCCAGATCATCGAACATAAATTTTTTACAGACTTTTACTTTAAGATGATCCACTGTCTTCCTAACTGAAATCAGCCTTGTATGGAAATCCAAGGAATTGGTTGCACAAATGCGTTATCATCCACATTGCGGCATTGCCCATGAAATCAGACGTTTGCTTAACAATACCACAGAACACAGTTAATGGCGGCATCAACATGCGGAACGTTGATTGATCTACCAGCTAAATTAGCATTGACATTACTGTTTTTCCAAATCACAACTGAATCGAGCTAACTATGACTAATAATGCTTCAAAAACAAAATACTTGAAGGCCTTGCATTGTAAGATTTCAGCTGCCTCAGTCGGTCACTCCTTAATTTTTCGAATCCTCCGACCCCTCAGTCTCCTTGGAGTTTTCCATCTCATATTACCCGTACAACTTCTTTGGTGCGTCTTGTGACTTTTGCACACTCTTATGCTTTGGTTGGTATAAGTTCCTCCTTTGGGGTCTCAGTCTAAAAGTTCTGATAAGCTGATGGATTTCAATCTTGGGCTCCTGATCAATTTGAGAGGTCGGAGATAATAATATAATAAGATAATGATGATACTAGCTATAGTACTAGTAGCCAGTAGGCTCACTTGACCTGACACATCCCATTCCCAGAACTGAAGAGTCAAGACTGCCAACGGGATCATCTACTGCCTCTCTTCCTGTGCATCTACTCGAGCAATGGCTCCTATCTTTCCTTTAGAGCTCTTCGCAAAATGATTTACCATCTTACTAGACTTCAGCACCTTCCAGAACTAGCCTAAAACCTTCAGCAGCACTTTCATTAAACACTCGTAAGTCATAAGCATCTCACAGATGCTTTCTGAAAACGAAAGCAAGAGCCCAGTAATCGCGCTTCCAAAGCTATCCTCATCATATGGCCTTGAGATTGACATAGACATGCCTTGAGAAAAATCACCTAGCTGCTTCATGCAGTTGTTCACGACTCTTTATCGGCTTCAATCCCTATAAGGCTATAATCATGAACTAACAACTACTATAAAAGTTAATGGTACAGTGGTACCACAATAAAAAACAAAAAAGATTAACCATGGAAATGTATCACTTCCGGCGAGTTGTTAGCAATGAGCATAAAGGGGAGGGGAAAGACATACCAGTTGAAACAAAAACCAGCAGGCCTAAACCTACTAGGTGGTGCTGAACAAGAGAAATGTGTAGCCTACAAATGAAAATCAGGAGTTGTGGCAAACTGTGCCACTCACTGTAAGCTATCACCAAGGGATGGACTGCAGGGGACAGAACACACACAAAAAGAGAAAAGAAAGTACAAGAAAACAAAGACAGTTGAAGCACATACAAAAACTAAGACATCAGCGTAACTGAAATGCTAAGCATCGCGCAATCCAAAGCACATTCATGAAAAGCAAAACTATTCAACATACTGTAGCAGAGATTCAAATATGCAACCAGGCTGCAATCATAACCAAGTTCATAGTCATTGGCCTCAACCAGCTCTTCCTACCTGTCCATGGATCTTTGAAGACTGTCACCACAGCAACATAACAAAGCAATCTGAGGTCTTAAAAAACAACAAAATTGTAAATAATACTCCAAACTCAACAATATGTATTTTGAGAAAATATGGCCACAAACCATAGCCTGTGAAACCCCAAACATCCACTAACACAAACCATCAGCAATGCTTGCAACCTGTGTAACCAATAATTGAAAAATATTGCAAACAAATAGCATAGAAATAAACACTTACCAGAACAGCAGACATATATTGAGCCAAGCACCAGAAAGGTTTCCCATATCACCAACAGTTTCACACTTGCACCTCCTTCCAACCCCATCAACTACCTTCCTAGACTGAGAAACTTCAAGGATCAACGCGATCGAGAACCATTCACAATAAAGAACAGGCAGCCAAAATAAGATCAAGGCATCATGCCAAGCAGAAAATCTAAGGTGTTAGGATTCCAGTCATCTAAAACAATAAATCAGGTCATACATTACCTTCAGTCATTGCCAATACAAAAAGTAACAGAACAAAACAAAACAAAACAAAACATAAATTGAATGTAAACAATAATTACTATCATAAAGTTCGTTCAAGATGTTAAGTTAGACCTGAAGAAAATGTATACCGGAAAATCTAAATGAGCAAGCCAAATTTTATGTCAAGAGAAAACATTACTAACCACTCTTATGGTACACAATAAAATTTCAGTACAAGCCATGGTCAAAAGAAAGAGTTTTTGCTTTGAATAGGTGATGTCAGAAGCACAATTCAAATAGGTAAGCAAAAAAGTTCATTAGATCAAGGGAAAAATTCTTTAGATGATACAGCTCAGGAGTTTGAACATTCTTCACCGCAAAAGACTTCATTTATATATATAGCAAAACGGAAACTAATATAAGGAAAAGAAAATTTTAAAAAGGGGAAAACAAGAATATGAAACAGAATAAAAAAATGAAGAAACCTACAACAGGATTACAATTTCAGAGCAGCTATAGCTTCAGGCTTAAAATCAACTCTCAGACCCAGCACTCTCCTCACCTCTGCAGGAGTCAGCCTCCAGGTCATTGGCCCCGAGTTCTCACCCCAGAAATCCAAAATCTCAGAGACCTTTTCCAAATTTAGAATGGTAGCCATCTGGGTAAGTCGAGCAAATTTATCTCTTACAGTTCTCTGAGTCATGCTTGAGAAATGACTTACCAAAGCCCTAGTATCTCTGTCAAGCTGTAAACCTCCAAGTTGACTGAACCTTTTCTGCATCATAATGACTTCAAGCCTCTTGGTGATGAAATCTATGATAAGATGGACAAAGGTATCATAGTTGTTGGCAGTCATTACAGGCTGAAGCCATGCTGCATTACTTTCAACGGCATGAAGAAGCCTCTGGACCCAAGGATCATTAACCTCGTTATCTGCATATTCGGCCTCAGATAATTCATAGCTAATGGTTCCCACACTGTCCAAAAATGAGCGTATACGAGGAGTGACAGTAGCTACAAGTTGCTCCATACCAGCATTTAGTGCCTGCTTGAAACTGTTGCTCGTCTCCACCAACATGGGCAGACAAAATTTTACTTTCTCTCGATCACTTGATGCTGGAAATACCTATAAAAATGGACAAAGGCTCCTTAAGATATGGAACTCATCATCGATCCCCAACAGAAAGACATACATCTAAAGAAAAATCAGTGTAAAGATGAACTATGAAAGCAAGTCTTTAATAAAACAAAATAAAACTGATCAAGATCCAACTTAATTTCAGAGCATGAATGCCAATGGATATCCCACAACACCAATATTCTGATTGATGCATTTAATTTTAATTTTTTAGATTCCAGAATCTCAAAAATCATTAAAGGATAAGGTCCGATTAGGAACTCAATTCTCCTTTAATTATAAGGACCTACAACACCAATATCCTGACGAAACTTAATCAATTATCGATAATTTGTGATATTTGTTAATCAATAGATAAAAACAACTCAACCAAATGTTCAGCAAATATAAACATCTAAAAGAATAAAAAATCAATATTCAACATAGTTAAGTTAATAAAAGAAAAAGACCTAGAGTTTCGATAGACAATTACAAAATTCTCATCAAAAATTACTTACAAAAGTGTTTTGTAATACTAATAATTTAATTAGAAAATTACATAAGAATTAAATGCGATTGATGATCAAATAAATTTCAGAACAAGTCAAAATACTATAAGAACTTTTTCTTACTATTTGACTCCAATCGCACCAACTATGCACTGCCAAAATGCGGGGGAGGGGGAGGGGGTGATCTATACATGATACATCAGTCCAGACTTCAGACAAAAATGTATGCAAGTAAGAGCCCTAATAATTTTATTTTAAAAAAAAAAGTGGTATATGTTCAATGGGAATAAGCTAATAGAGGATCCAAGCTTTACCTCTGCACATTGCTCCTCAATCTCATGCCGGAGCTTGAGGATATATTCGCTACTGACATCCACATTATTTAAAGCTGTAGCAATTTCTGTTCCAGTCTTTTGAACACCAACGCCTCCCAGAAACAGCTTTGCACCAAGATTTGGCTCCCTCATCTTCTGCTGCAAAGCTTCAAGATACTCATTACTCAACAAGTTGGCAGCACTGTACAAAACAGAAACCACAGACTCGCTTTTGGAAGTGGATATTGCCCTTCGGCAACAGCTTTGCAAGACATAGAAAACGTCATCCACCATGGACGTCGTCAAGCTATCAGACACATGCTCATCAATCATAATAGCCTTTTTCACATTCTCCACCATGAAGAATACCTCCAAGACAACGTAAAACTTAGTTACCTCAAAAAGACCCTTACTGAAACCTCCCTTTTCAAAAGCCTCGGTAACTTTTAGGACAAGCTCCGGATTGATCGAACTCAGCCCTTTAATCTTTGACAACATATACACGGTGTAATCCTCACCTAACCGGGTAAGGGACAAAATCTCCTCCAAATACAACTCCACCTCCCTCGGATCAGGACCCTCCACACTCCCAACTGAGAGCAAATTCTTACTATAAGAGTTAATCTCTTCGGTCAAATTCATCAATTTCCTGTACTCCATAAACTTGTTCATAATCAAAGAACCTCTAGCATCACACTCTTCTTGGAGCCCCAAGATAGCGTAGACTACCCCATCTTCCCCACATAAACTACGTAAAACCTCATCATTCTCCTCAATTGCTAACACAATATCCGTGAACAAATTAGTCAAGCAAGCAACAAAATTAACCTGGCTATTACTGGTACTACTACTACTCGAATAACTATTCTCCATCAACTCCACCAATTGTTCAAACTGTGTTCTAGACCTCAACGAAATCACCTTCTTCAAGTAACCCACATACATCTGTAACAATCAAATACAGAAAAAACATCATTCAAATTCATACACATACATTCTCACAAACATCTAAAATTAATATTAGAATATACCAATAGCATATATTTAAGCACCCTCATTCCACTTAAAAAACACAAAAGCCTAAATATCATATACACATTAAACATTACCATATTGCTCACAGATACCTCTATTCTTATTTAATCTACAGAATTTGACTTTCAAGTTTACCAATGCATAACTTTTACCATTAATATCTTTAATCATCAACAACTGAAAATAATAAAAAGTCCATGATTTTAAGCATCCTCATTCTACTAAAATTAATTTTCAGAAATATGTCAATAGCAAATATGATTTTAAGTTAAGCACCCTCATTCTACTAAAAGTAACAACAGCCCAATATCACATACAAACAAAACATTACCACATTGGTCACTAATACCTCTGTTCTTAACTAATCTACACAATTTGACTTTCACACTCAAACTCTCAACAAGTGATTAACAATTAACAACAAGTGAAAACTACAAAAACTTAATTGCGAAAGTACAAAGTGTGTGTAGATTAAAAAAGAATCTGGAACTTAAAAATTACCTTCAATCCTTCATCATTATTTTCAAAAAGCGGATAAAGGCGAATAAACTTAACAACAGAATCATGATCCCTGTGATCAATAGCAGCAAGAAGTTTCTTCTTAACAATCCCTTCCAACTGCTTCTTATACGCAATCATCTCCTCTCTCTGAGCATCACCAGAAGAATCCGGAAACTCTCCATCAATCTCTAGAAACTTCTTAACATGAATAGCAGCAGACTCGTAATCGTCGCATCCAAGCGCCGATTTCACCGCATCAATGCAAGCAGATTTCTGAGAAATAGCGTCGAGGCGTAGAAGAGTAGTGGAAACACGAGACTGAGCTAGGTCAAGTTGGCGTACTTTGGCGGAGACATTTTCGGCGAGAATTGAAGTGGATCGGACGGAGGAGAGGACTTGATCGGCGTCTGATCGAACGAAGGAGAGGATTTGGGCGGATTTGAGGAGAGAGAAAAGGTTATTGTCGAGAGAAGAGCGTTGAGAAAGGAGAGATTCGAGGTCGAGATCGAGGGAACGTTGGTAAGCGATGCATTCATGGAGGAGACGAGTGATTGTGTTTACGTCGGTGAGGGATTTGATTTGGGAGAGGGATTCTTGGGTGCCGAATTTGATGGAGAATTGTTGTTGGGGATGTTGGTGGGTGTTGGGAGATGGTGGTGAGGACGCCATTGATGAGATCTACAGAGGTGAGCTCACAAGTTAATGGTGGTTTTTGTTTTGTGTAAAAATGTGTCTGAAATCTTGATTGGTTTCATTGGTGACACTGCCAAAAATTCTTACTAGTTACCATTCTTACCAACTTACCACTCACAAATTACAGTATTGGAGGCTTGGAGCCTATTATAGTTATTTTTGTTGTAATATTCTATGTAAACAGTGAACGGATAAAACGGCATCGCCCATGATTAGACACTACATTGCAGTTATGCAGTGATATGATGTATTACCGGGTGAATTATTTACCCGGTACTATATATACTGCACTTCGCGGGAGAAAATGAATAACACAACAACAAGAGTTTATTCTCCAATCTTGCTTAAAATCTCTCTATAATACAACACGTTATCAGCACCATTTCGCTCTACTATCAAAAGGTAGTTCTTCTCAATTGCTACTAATTTTTTTTTCAAAAAAAAAAAAAAGGATCACCGGTGTAATGGGATCAATACTATTCTAAACAATGTATCTCTTTTTAGTATATATTTTATCATAGAATGTAATAGTGTACCTTGCACCACAAACCCGGCACGAGGAGTTGGTAGTACACCCCAACGCCATAATACTAACGTTAATAGCCACGTCGGTGAACGCCGACAAACCACCGTCCCCAACCTCAATGATAACCCTCCTCCGGAACCACCAACTGAGATCCGGCAAACTCCTAATAATAATAATAAAAGGAGTAGGGACGATGAGGGTCCCTCCGTCATCAACAAGCGACGGCAAAGTAATTAACTGGCGGTATCGGCTCAGCCGCCGCCAAGCAAGTCACGCCACCTTCATGGAGGGTTGAGACCTTGCAAAGCCGCCTATATGGACGGGCTATATGGACGGGCTATTACGTTGCACTTGCCGCCTAAATGGACGGACTCCGCCACCTGGATGGACGGCTTATACTACAAAGATGATGAATTTTTTTTTTTGCCGGAAAATAACTATAATGGTGGAGCTACCTACTATTTTCTTTCTTGTTTGTTATTTATGTCTTGTATTTCTTTTTAACTGAAAACAAAAAAGGGGGGGGGGGGGATATGATGACACATAATGTCATAATCTGATGACTTGTCCTTGTAAATTGTGTTCACCTATTTCCAACACTAACTTAAAGTTTTGTAGTCTAATGCATTACTATACGCATCTCTCAAAATTTTTCTTTCCCTTGACTTGACTGGTGCATTTGTTTTCTCCCGATTACTATTAAATGCATGTCCCCATTTGTTTTCTTCTGACTGCCATTGAATGCATGTCCACCCTTTTCAAGGTTAGTCTAAGTATTATATTTTTAAAAAAAAAAAAAAGAAAAAGAAAAGGGGGGGATTTCATAGTTGTACGTTAGGAATCCAAAGTAGGATTTTATAGTTGTACGTTAGGAATCCAAAGTAGGATTTCATAGTTGTACATTAGGAATCCAAAGTTATGTTCCTCTCTTTTTTTTTAATACCTTTTGTTATTTTTCTTTTGGACTTATAAGCATGTATAAAAAGCCACTTTAGACAATAAATGATATGACTAGTATCTAATATCTCAGACCATGAATTAGTCATAAACATACGTTAGCTAATTTATTTATTTTTGGAAAACTAATTATTATTATTTCTTATAGTAATACTCTATTTTCTGTTTTGTAAACACGTTATGTATTACATACCAGTATATATCTTACCTGTTAAATGTGAATAGTGTTTTTACACCACTATAAAAGGGATTTTAACCCTTCTCATTTTCTCGTCCGCCTCCCTCACTCACTTCTACCCCATAAAATTTTCTCTCTCATAAAACTTCACAAATTTTATCTCCACTATTTTCGGCCACCATGTACAATGCCGGAAACCGCCGTCCTCAAAACGACACACCAGATCTTCTAGAATCTTTCAGACAGTTGAAGGTCATTTTTACTGGGAATGATACTTATAACAGTTTTAGTAGGAATTATTGTAATTCTGTTTTTGCATATTGTAAAACGCAATTATAATGCTTAATTATGTAAATTTTCTATTGATATGTTATTAACACACGTGGTTTATTTTTAGACATAATAGTCAAATTCTGGTTAAACAAAAAAAAATGTAGCGTTTTTATATATATTTATTGTTCACCTTTCATGTTATTATCATGTTTCGAACCCTTAACCTCTTGAACGGTTAAGGATTCTCGGACCACTATGGCTTACATCCCAGTGTGATTTTCTTTCGGAATTATATATTTATGCATTAATTTTCTACTAATACTTTTAAAACATCACATGAACTCAGAAATGGCTAGACTTGCAAACCGAGACTTTGAGATCCTTGAAACCTCAGGCCAAAGTATCTAGAATGGAGGGTGGATGCAAAAGCTTACCTAAAGTCACTTAGCCTCGACCACACCATTGTCGAAGGTGGTGCCCCTACCCCTTTGGAGCAAGCGAAAGCATTGGTGTATCTCAAACACTTATACATGAAGAACTCAAATCTGAATACATCCTTGTGGAAGATCCCAAAGAGTTATGGGATAACCTAAAGGATAGATTTGAGCATTTGCAAAGAATTATCGCTCCAAGGCCCAACATGAATGGTCAGTACTCAGGTTTCAGGACTTTGCATCAGTAGCGAGTACAATTCTGCAGTACTTCGCATCACCTCACAGCTAAAGCTGTGCGGAGAACCTGTGTCTGAACGAGCCATGATTGAGAAAACTCTTCACTATGCATGCCAATAATGTTGTTCAGCAAGAACAATATCGTGAAAGGCGTTGGAAAAGTTCTGCGACCTAATTGCCATCCTTTTGGTTGCAGAACAGAACAATCAAATCCTCCTCTCAATTCATAATCAAAGGCCAGCAGGTACCAGCGCACAGCAGTTGAAACAAATGCCACTAGAGGTGGTAAGCGCTGGAATAAGCGGGGAGGAACTCAAACTGGAATGGCCAGTTCAAAATAAGGGTAATGGGAAGAAAAACAATGAATGGAAGAGGAAGAGGAAGAGGACGAGGACGCCAAAACTGGCGCCCAAATAGAGGACGCGGAGGAAGAAACTCCCAACAAAGAACACAAGAAAATGTTTTAAATGTGGCATTCAAGGGCATTGGGCAAATGAATGCCGCACAGCCAAACATCTTGTGGATCTATATGTGGCCTCTACTAAGGGTCAAGGTAGACGTGGCGAAACAAATTTAGTCACTGAAACTCTCCGCTCCCGGACCTCGATGTAGCTGATTACCTCATGGAAGATATTTCTAATGCCTAGCCCTCTTATCCCCCTAGATCAACCTGTGATGTGTTTTATCACTTTACTTCATGTACTTGTCTTACTTGATGTCTCTTGTATCTTGCGTTCCTTTTTATCATTCCATGTAATTACCTCTTTCTATGAATAAATTTTTAGATTTTGACAAATTTATGTTTTAATGAAGATAATGACAAACAAAGGCGCCCAACAATGCCTGATTGATAGTGCCACTACACATACCATCCTGAGTAACAAGTCATACTTCACTCACCTCAAGCCAAGAAAAGGCGACCTCAACACCATTGCAGGCACTGCAAAGATGGTTGAGGGCTCAGGAAAGGCATGCATAGTGTTACCAAAAGGAACACACGTCACTATAAACAACGCATTGTATTCAGGTAAAACTCAAAGAAATCTATTGAGTTTCAAAGATCTGCGCACAAATGGTTACCATGTGGAAACCATTAACAAAACGGAAAGGAGTACATGTATCTCACTAAATGTGACGATGGCAAGAAAATAATCCTTGAAAGGATGCCATCATACTCCTGGACTGTATTTTACTTATATCAGTCCAGTCGAAACAAATTTGGTGTCCCACCATAAGGAAGACAACCAAGCAATATTTACTCTGTGGCATGATCGCTTGGGTCACCCAGGAACAAGATGACGAAAATCATCCGAAGCTCAAATGGGCATCCGTTGAAAAACATACGGGCCCCACACTCAAATGAGCATAATTGTAAGGCTTGTTCCCTTGGCAAATTAATCATAAGACCTTCTAAAAATAAACTTGAAGGTGAAAATCTTGCATTCCTAGAAAGAATCCAAGGAGATATTTGCGGGCCAATACACCCATCATGTGGACCATTCAGATACTTTCTGGTGTTGATAGACGCATCAACACGTTGGTCTCACGTTAGTCTCCTATCAACAAGGAATGTTGCTTTTGCAAAACTGCTAGCACAAATTACGCGTCAAGGGCTCAATTCCCAGACTATCCCATAAAGAAAATTCGGCTTGATAATGCCGGAGAATTCACATCCCGCACTTTTAATGACTATTGTATGTCAATTGGGATAGACGTGGAACATCCAGTAGCCCATGTTCACACATAAAACGGCCTAGCGGAAGCATTCATAAAGCGACTACAATTAGTTGCGAGGCCATTACTCATGAAATCAAAACTCCCATCTTCTACATGGGGAACGCCATACTACATGCTGCGGCTTTACTGAGACTAAGGCCGAGCGCCAAGCATGATCTATCCCCACTACAGTTAGTGGTTGGAAAGGAACCAAGCCTTGCTCACCTACGAATTTTTGGGTGTGCAGTCTACGTTCCCATAGCACCACCACAACGTACTAAGATGGGCCCACAAAGAAGGTTGGGAATCTATGTTGGATTTGAATCACCGTCCATCATAAGATATCTAGAACCGTCAACTAGTGATCTTTTCACCGCTCGGTTCGCGGATTGTCATTTTGATGAGACAATTTTCCCAACCTTAGGGGGAGATAAAGCAGGCCCATGTTGGAATGAAATATCATGGAATGCCAAAAATTTATCATATATTGATCAAAGATCAAATATATGTGAGCAGGAAGTTCAGAAAATTATACACTACTTGCAAAACATTGCTAATCAATTGCCAGATGCATTCACTGATTCAAAAGGAGTGATATAATCATATATACCTGCTGTAAATGCTCCTGCACGAGTTGAAATTCCAAGAGAAAAAGCGAAAAATCAACTCGCAAATGAATCTATAACACGCAAAAGGCGTGGAAGACCACTCGGAGCCAAAGACTTGAAACCGAGGAAGTCTAGAAGAATAGACACCAATAATGAGAAAACTGATGATTCTTCTAAAGTGGAACAATTTTCAAACGATAAAAACGTCATGAATCCCGAAAATGAACTCAAAGAATCAGATGCTGCATCTGAGGGGGAGCATGAAAATACTAGCATCGACAATCACGAAATTTTAATAAATTTTGTCCATTCTAGAAAGCAATGGAATAGGGTAAAAACCCCGATTAATGAAATATTTGCATATTCAATAGCCACAGAAATCACCACTGATATCGAGGACACTGAACCAAGATCAGTGCATGAATGTCGACGAAGGAGTGATTGGCCTAAATGGAAAGAGGCCATTCAGGTAGAATTGAAATCTCTCAAAAAACGAGAAGTGTTTGGCCCTATAACCCAAACCCCAAAGGGAATAAAACCCGTTGGATATAAATGGGTCTTCGTGCGAAAGCGAAACGAAAAAAAATGAAATCGTACGATACAAGGCTAGACTTGTAGCCCAAGGTTTCTCCCAGAGACCTGGAATTGACTATGAGGAAACATACTCTCCAGTGGTAGATGCCACGACACTAAGATTCCTTATAAGTCTATCTGCATGCAAAGGACTACAAATGCGCCTTATGGATGTCGTGACAGCATATCTCTATGGGTCGCTGGACACTAATATCCATATGAGAGTCCCAGAAGGACTTGAACTACCTGAATCCTTGAGGTCAAAACCTCGGAAGCTACATTCCATAAAATTGAAAAAAATCACTTTACGGTTTAAAACAATCTGGAAGGATGTGGTACAACCGTCTTAGTGAATACCTCATAAATCGAGGCTATAAGAACGACCAAATTTGTCCATGTGTCTTCATCAAACAAACCGAAAAAGGGTTTGTTATAATTGCAGTATATGTTGATGTCTTAAATATCATCGGGACACCCGATGAAATTGAAGAAACCGCTAAATGCATGATGAAGGAATTCGAGATGAAAGACCTTGGAAAAACCAAATGTTGTCTTGGATTACAAATCGAACACCTAAAGGATGGAATCCTTGTTCACCAAGCCAATTATGCCGAGAAAGTGCTAAAAAGATTCTATATGGACAAATCACATCCGTTGAGTTCACCTATGGTTGTTCGTCGCTTAAAAATTGATGAAGATCCTTTCCGCCCTAGGGAAGAAGGTGAGGATATACTCGGTCCCGAAGTACCATACCTAAGTGCCATTGGAGCCTTAATGTACTTAGCCATCAATACTAGACCAGACATTGCATTCTCGGTCAATTTATTAGCTAGATATAGCTCCGAACCTATAAACAGGCACTGGAGTGGAGTGAAACACTTACTCCGCTATATACGCGGGACAACGGATATGGGATTATTCTATCCACGAGACGGAAATCCTACCCTTGTAGGATATGCCGACGCAGGTTACCTATCAGATCCAGTCAAGGTAAAATCGCAAACAGGTTATATTTTTAGCTATGGAAATACAGCAATCTCTTGGAAGTCAACAAAACAGACTCTAACAGCTACTTCATCAAATCAAGCTGAATTAATCGCACTTTATGAAGCTGGTAGAGAATGTGTATGGTTGAGATCTTTGACTCATCATATACTCAGGGAAAGTGGTATCAAAGAGACACAAGAAGGTCCAACTATAATCCATGAAGATAATACCGCTTGTATTGCACAAATTAAAGAAGGCTATATCAAAGGTGACAGAACAAAGCATATCGATCCTAAATTCTTTTCCACTCATGATTTGGAGAAGGAAGGAACAATTAATGTCACAGAAGTTCAATCATGCGACAATTTAGCCGACCTACTCACAAAGGCATTACCTGTAAAGCAATTCCAAGAGCTTGTACACCTAACTGGTCTGCGTCGCCTTCGTGATATACGTTAAATTAAGGGGTAGCGCCATATGCTCTGTACTCTTTTTCCTTCGTCCAAGTTTTTATCCCATAGGGTTTTTCTTGGCAAGGTTTTAACGAGGCAGAAAAGCATATAGGCATATCAAAGCCCAACTGTACTCTTTTTTCTTTATATTTGTTTTTATCCCATTAGGGTGATTCAAATGTAAAGTTTTTAATGCGGCAGTTGTCACCCCGTAATATATGTTTTAAGGTCCATTCAAGGGGGAGTGTTGTACTATTCTATGTAAACAGTGAACGGATAAAACGGCGCCGCCCATGATTAGACACTACACTGCAGTTATGCAATGATATGATGTATCACCGGGTGAATTATTTACCCGGCACTATATATACCGCACTTCGTGGGAGAAAATGAATAACACAACAACAAGAGCTTATTCTCCAATCTTGCTTAAAATCTCTCTATTATACAACAATTTTTTAATACTCATTCTGTTTTTTTTATTTGTTACATTATTGTTTTGGGAATGAATTTGTTAACTTTGATCGATTATTTTGATTATTTTATAAGTAAAAATATAGTAATGTGTGGTCTTGTTAGATTCGTTAAGTAGATTCATAGTATCAAATTTTTATAATTTTTACTTAAACGAAATAAAAGATATTAAGGATTAAATAAAGCCTTGAAAATTGTGCACAGCAATGTAGAAAATTAAAAAAAACGAAACGAGCAGTAAGGAAAAAGTATCATTGGAGCATGTACAATTGTACTCCCTCCGGTCTTTATTAGTTTACCTCTTTCTTTTATCTAGAGTTTTAGAAAAACTAATGTTGTGGGTCATAGAAAGAAAGAGAAACTATTATTTTATATTAAATTTGAATGTATGTGATGAAAAATTAGTGGTCTCATTCCAAAAATAGAAACAAAAGAAAGGGATAAACTAATAGGGGACATCCCAAAAAGGAATACGGGTAAACTAATAAAGACCAGAGGGAGTAATAACCAAAAGATGCAAAACTTTTTTAGAAAGAGAAAGAGAAAAAGAAAGAAACCCCCAAGATAGCCAGACCTAGTGCTGCTTCATCTAATCGCTTGCGAACCATGCATGTCCATCTCTGAAGATCCATAGCCCTCTCACTCCTTCATCCTTCTATACAAAATATCACTAAAGGAAAAAACTGGAAGGGCTGCACTTTAAGGGTTGCGGTTTACCAGAAAACGCAGCCCTTTTGATATGAAGGGTTGCGGTTTTAAGGCCATCCGCAACCCTTTATGTGAAGGGTTGCGGTTTCGCAATTAACCGCAACCCTTTTCAAACGAAGGGCTGTGATTTTTTGACGCTTGCAACTCTTCACTAACGTGAAGGGTTGCGTTTAGACCAACAACCGCAACCCTTCACTTTAGAAGGGTTGCGGTGAAGGGCTAAACACAGCCCTTCCTTGACTAAAAAAAATGCGTGCAGAACTTTTACTAAAAACTACACGAATTTCCCTCGCTCACTCTCTCACTTACTTACTCCCTCTCACTCCTCACTCACTCTTCACTCTTTCCTCTCCTCTCCTCTTCTCTTCACCACCGGTGCCCTAACTCAACCACCAACGACGCACACCTTACTCCCTCTCCTCACTTACTCCCTCTCACTCCTCAGTCACTTACGCCACCTTCACTCTCTCTTCTTCTCTTTTGTAGTTGCCGGTTTCTATAGTTATGAGTTTCAGTTTTTTTGCATGCGCACCACCACCACGATGCAGCGCCACCTTCACTATCTCCTCTCCTCCTCTTTCGGTATTTCCCTCTTTTCATTTTTTTTTCACTTTTCAAAATATTAATAGTTGTGGGTTTCATCTTTTGTAGTTGCGGGTTTTGTTAATTGGAGGGTGGGGGTGGGCAGGGGGTTGGCAGGGGTGGGGAGGGCTTGGGAGGGTGTGCAGGGGTGTGTGAGGGTGTGGGGGAGGGCTAGGGAGGGTGGGCAGGGGTGTGTGAGGTTGTGGGGGATGGTTAAGGAGGGTGGGCATCAGGAGGTCTGTGAGGGTGTGGGGGATGGCTGGTGAGGGTGTGCAGGGGTTGCGTGAGGGTGGGCAGGGGGTTGTGAGGGTGTGTGTGGTGGTGGGCAGGGGGTTGTAAGGGTGTGTATGGTGGTGTGCAGGGGGTGGGGAGGGTGTTGTTTTTAGTTAAATTTGTTGATATTATGTGATTAAATGTGCAAAGTGGCTTTTGTTAATTGTAGGAAAAAGAGACTAAGCAAGGATAAAATAAAGTTTCAACTATCTTTTCTCTTCATTTCTCGTCACTGGTGTTAAGAGGTATAATGTTTAATTTCTTTGCATGTTTTATTTTTTGTTTGATTGGTTGATGAGCTAGATAAAGTTGTCATGTGTTTCAATTTGATTGAAGTTATGATATTTATTGATGTATGTATGTTTCTTGATATGAGATTGTATGAAAACAATGTAGTTTAGCTATGAATCATCATCGTATGCCTAGATACCCGTTCAAGACTTACTCATTAGGAGTAAGTCTTGAATAGTCCCCGATTTGGGACTGTTCTTGGACGTTTGATCTCACTTAGGTAGTGAATGTGTGTCTTCTTTTCAATTATGAGGAAAGTCTTAGCTTGTTGTTTCTCTACATTGTTCTCTGGGTACATATGTAGATAAGCAATTATCTACAATGTGTACTTGGTGAACTGTAGGGAAATGCTGCCGGGTTTTCCTTAGAATTGAAAAGTTAGCATATATTCACTAGTGAGATTAGACGTCCAAGGATGGCAATGAGGAGGAGAAGAAGGAGGAGGAGAAGGCGGGAAAGGAGGCAGTAGAGGAAGGAAAAGACAAAGATCAAGTGTAATTGATGTAGATGCATTTTTGTTTTCCAAGTTATGGTGGATTCTATTTGAAGCTTCAGACGGTTAAATCATATGCGACTGTCAGTAGATTCCATGTTTAGCATACTTGATGCTTTATAAGGCGCGTTTAAGATGTCAGAAGACGTACACAATATTTTTTGGCCTAGCAATAAAGGATGCTTATCATTTTCCCGCTACTAGAGTACACTAGTAGAAAAAGGTCAATTTGCGTCAAACCTGGGACCCCTATTTGCGTCGGACTTGGGTCCGACGGCACAGATCTCGACACAAATGACCTATAATTGATCTGCGTCGTATACGGAAACGACGCAGATCTTTGAGCTATTTGCGTCGCACGTCGTATACGGTGTGACGCAAATTGCTCCCCCAGCTCCACAAACTACAAACTACAGCACGAATAGAAGGGGGATTTGCGTCACACATAACACAGGGTGCGATGCAAATCAAGCATCTACGTCGCACCTTGTGCCATGTGCGACGCAAATGATCGTATGCGAAAAATAAAAAAAATACAGTACCAAAGCATGAATGCTTTAGTACTGCACCACAACCAAACAGAAACTTCAAAATCACCACAACCAAACAGAAACTTCAATTAAAAAATGACAATGAATGTGTAGAGATAGAGGATTGAAAATCAAATAAAATTAATAACAATACCGTACAAAAATTCGACAGATCTGGAAAAATAAAAACGAAAATGCTTGGAATTTCATAACATATATATTACAATAATTCATATAAAAACAAATCTATCAATAACTAATATAGTACAAAAATGTTGGAGCTTTCTTCACATCTTGACCTTCCTTCTCGTTGTTATACTTCAAACACATCTAGAAAAATGAAAACGAAGATGTAGTAAAAAACGAAAAATTCACGAAAATGAAAAAACGAGGGGTCTTCAAAGAAGATCTGGAAAAAATGACAAATAACGAAAAATTAAGACAGGCGAAAAACAAGAAAAAGAAAAAAAAAACAAGTTACCTTATTCTTGGAGTGCGAATAACGAAATCGCTCCTTGTTCACGGATGCAGTTCAATAAATTGACGAAGTCTGTTGCTCTTCGAATGTTGCTCTGCGAAGAACAAGTTACCTTCGAATGTTCAATAAATTCACAGATGCAGACGAAATTGAAATGATGAATTGTGGAATTGTCGATGTGAGAACGAACGAAATGGAGAGAGAGAGGGAGAGGGAGAAAGAGAGGGAGAGGGAGAGAGAGAGGAGATGAGTGACGGCTGGAGATTTCAGGTTAAGGAACGAACGAAATAGAGTGAGGGAGGGAGATGGAGTGAGGGAGGAGATTTGAGAGTGAGAGTGAGAAGTGGCCGGGTACAAGGGTTGAGTTTTTAGGTTAAATTTTTGGGCCGCGGATCTGCGTCGGACAGGTTATGAGGGCCGATGCAAATTGGGCTTTTGCAACGCGCTACATTACCATGCGACGCAGATAGTGGAATTTTCTTTTTTCAAAGAAAAGACGATTTGCGTCGTATGCGCCTTGTGGTCTGACGCACATTGGGCTTTTGCAACGCACCTTTGGTCGATGCGACGCAGATAGCTTATCCTGGTGCTCGTTTACACATGATGTGCGTCGCACTCTTCTTTATGTGTGACGCAAATAGGGTTTTTGCGTCATTTCCGTTTCAGTGCGACGCACATCAAGGGACGCAAATCGTCGTTTTTGTACTAGTGCTAGTCTTCTTCTCCTTCCCTTTAATCTTTTCTATGCCCTCCTTCTCCTCCTCCTTCATCTTCTTCCTCCTTTTGTAGTACTTCAATGGGAGTTCTTCCTCCTCTTCCTCCTCCTCCTCCTCTTCCTCCTCCTCTTCCTCTTTTTCTTGCTGCATCCTCTCCTCATGATTTGGTTTCAAAACAACAAAATGAAAATCAATTTTCAATTCGTCAAATTCATTATGGGACCACTGGTATTGTGGGTGCATATTGCCATTGCAATAGTACACGTAGCAACCTGGCCAACAAAAGGGAGATTCATTGAAAAGGACCTCCTGTGGATTATCCGTTACTGCCAGATAAACATCTGATATCATCCGCGCCAAGTCTTCCCATCCCTCACAGCTGGGAAAATCAATCACCCCTAATTGAACAAGATCATCGGATAAATCGTCTATATACAAGATCTCCACCATACCCCCAACATTTCCAGCCTCATTGCCACCCTCATTTCCCCCCTCGTTTCCCCCCTCATCATCATCATCATCATCATCATTGTACTACTCGTCAAGATTTACACATATTCTCTTTTGCCTAAAGTTAGACGAGAAAGTGTAAAAGCACCAAATTGGCGAATTACCAACTGGTTTTGTAGTATTCAAATTAATAGGATTTGGTACTATTTCTTACTGAAGTTCTTCATGAGGAAGAAGGAGGACATAGAAAAGATTAAAGGGAAGGAGAAGAAACTTTCTCTTTTAAGTGATCTGTGACCTCAAATAGTGTGGAAACTCGAAACTTGATTTTCCAATTAGTTTAGTAGAATCAAGTTCATGGAGAAAAGAATAAGATCTGACATATAGATATATGTGAAAAAACAAACATGAACAATTATGTATACAATAAATATTCTATGAATAAAATAATTAGTGAACTGTATAATACCTTTGCAATGTCGTTGACAAACTTTCATTTGATTCATGTAATGCCACCATGGTATGCTATAGGTTCAAAATTATAAATATGTATTTTATCTTTATATAACTCAATTTTTAAAAGTATGATTTCAAAGATATAATTGATATTGTCCCACATATAATACGCTATTTTTATAGTTATTTTTACATGTAATTAGAATAAAGAATAAATAACAAGTTTTTTTCATCCAAATAAATAAATTTCCTTAAGTTGTAAAACTATATTGTATATGAAACTCATTTCGAAACATATTTCGAGCACTCTCCAATGGTAAAAAAAATTACAATATTGTGAATTTGTAACAAAAATTATATTCAATTTACATAGTACAATAATTTAGGTTGTTTATCTAAAATCAGAATGTAATGTTCACTTATCCAAAACACCTTATATGTATTTATATCTATAGTGAACACTATTTTTTTTAAAAAAATTAATAAATAAAAACAATGATATGACATGCTTAGATGGAGCTCTCTATAATATTCTAAGGTTGTTTTTATAATCAAGCTCTAATTTTTTCATCATCCAAAATTCTAATATTTATGTAACTTTATCGCTATAAATTTTAGTTTGTGTTGTAACAATAAAATATTACTTAATAAATTTTATTGTAATACTAAATTATTTTGGTTCGGTGGAGCAATTAAGGATGAGGATTTGAAAGATAATATGTCTAATTATGTAACTTGGACCTATTATAAAATGCGATAATCACATGTTGTACACTATACTTACAACTTAACTATAGTTATATTTATTAAAAAGAAAGACAAAAAAATGTCTTATCATTTATCTAATTAGATATATTTTCATGAGTTGTAAAACTATATTGTATATGGTTCTCATTTTGAAGGATATTTCAAGTACTCTCCAATTGTAAAATAATAATAATATTTTGAATTAGGTAGCAAAAGTTATATTCAATTTACATAATATAATAATTTAGGTTGTTTATTCAAAATTAAACGTAAATTTCTCCCTATTCAAAACTCCTTTTATATATTTAAATATGTGTAGAGCTCTTTTCTTTGTATTTAAAATAAAAATTAATGACATGACAGTCCTACGTGGTACTCTCTATTCATAAGTTGTAGAACTATATTGTATATGGATCTTATTTCGAAGCATATTTCGAGCACTATCTAATGGTACAAAAATTATAATATTCCGAGTTACGTAGCAGACGTTATATACAAATTACATAATATAATAATTTAAATTTTTCATTCAACACGAAACTCTAATTATCGCTTATCTAAACCTCGTTATATGTATTTAAATCTATGTAGAACTCTATTTTTGTAAAAAAAATAAAAATAAAATTGATGACATGGCAATCCTATGTGGCTCACTCTATGCTCCGAAAAATTCTCTGTCTGTCTCTCTCTCTCTCTTTCTGTCTCTCTCTCTCTCTCTCTCTCTATATATATATATATATATATATATATATATATATATATATATATATTGACTAAGCGCTCTTTTATTTTTCAAAAATTATTAAAAGAGACGGTCTAATTTTAATATAAAAGTAGACCTAGTCACTAAATGCATTAAATTAGTCACCGAAAGAAAGTAACATAGTCATTATTGGGCTAATATTCTTTTTAATATTAAACTTACTATTGCCTAATTTTAATTTAAAAGTAGGCGGTCTCTTACAAGACAAACTCTTTATTTTTAATATTGTTTGAATTATACTGACCAGTTATAATAAGATTTTATTGGTTTCCTTAATTGATTGATGCTTAATTGATTCCCTTAGTTATTGTGATTGATTGTATAAATAAATAATCTTCTAATCGTGGCGTTTTTGGGGTGGAATTGATTTGATTCCCCATAAATTTTGGACATGTGTTGTAGCCTAAAAATCAACGGCTATTGCGCTGACACGTGGCCTCATCAGAGCCTTACATGTGGCATATATGCAGGGGAGTAAAGTACAAAGGGCCTGAAGGTGACAGGCCTAAAAGTACGTTTCTCTGAGAAAGCGTACTAAAAGCCTTCTTCTGGCCCCAAAAATTGTACTTAGGCCCAGTAAGATGATCTACACCTTTATATGAAAGTGAGGTGTGCTGACCAATTAATGCTGCCACGTGTCCACACTTTGATTAGCCAATCAGATGCTCCCAAATTAGGGTGACATCAAGGCACAGCAGTCATTTCAAACAGTATAAATAGTCCTTGATTTCAGGGTGAAAGGTACGTTTTTCAGAGCATAGTACTGTTACTCTGTCATAAATTCTTCTCTCTCTCTCTCTCTACTTTCTCTCTCTAAAAGTTCCTTTCATCCCTGACATCTGACTTAAGCATCGGAGGGGGAAATACCACCCAAACCTCCAGGGTGGGTCCCTTTTTTGCAGGTTGCTGGTCAGGAGTTTGCTTCGGGATTTGAACCAATCATTGTTGCACAAGTCTCCAGTTTTAAGAACCTTCTTTGGGAGTTGTGATATAATTGCTAGTTTTACACTACATAACATTTGGCGCCGTCTGTGGGGAGACGCAACAATGACGGACTGTCATTCATCGAATGTGCAAGGAACAGAAGTTTTAGAGTTCAGGTGGATGATACCGTTGATGACGAGAGGCCACCTCGTGGACGGGATCAGGGCCATGCTGCCGTTCATCTGAGGGTAGGACTGTAACTCCAGTCATCCAAGAGAATCTTGACCGTCCAGTGACGCTGGTCATTTGGAAAATGTGTTGAATGACTTCCAGGCAAGAATGGCCGCTGTTATGGAAGAGCAGATTAAGAACAAATATGTTTTTTTCAGATGAGTCCGGAGGAGAGGCAGCTGCGCCCTCAAAGGGCGATCCCAAGAGGGTCGTCCAGGACCTAGTCGGCCACCTCGGCCAGAGTTGACTAGGCCGCCTTCCAAAGGAAAGCAGCCAGCGTTAGTGATTCTAGGAGGAAGATGGACTGGAACTGGTGTCCGTCCAGCGATAATATCCCTCCTACTGGTCACATGATGGAGACTGATGCAGGGAGTATTGGAGGCCAAGAGGGCGGCAGCCAGCAGCGTTCGCCTCTGGCTCCACCTATATGAAGGATCCGTCCTTAAGGCTCCCGTCCAGAACAGTGGTCGAAGCCGTGGCCATCAGCTTTCCAGCCAAGGCAGGAAAAGACAGTTTTGCAGCCTATGGTGTACAGGCGTCAAGCCTTAGCTAACACCTCATCTAATCCGGTTTGAAAGAGTACCGTCAGGAGCACATACCCATTGAGGGCAGGTGGCGGCACTCCAGATCAATTGGCCACTCCTTTCTCGGTCAGGATCATGGAGTCCCCTCCTTTCCCAAAGGTTAAGCTCCCACCATTGAACCTTTTGACGGAACTACTGATCCGGACGATCACCTATCAGCTTACAAGCATCAGATGTATGTCCAAGGGTGGACGATGCTACTTGGTGTAAGAATTTCCAGCTACTTTGAAGGGGTAGCGCAAAAATGGTTTAACAACTTGCCGCCTAACTCAGTGAACAATTTTACTGAACTTAGCATTCTATTCACCAGTCACTTTGTGGCTAATCGTCAAGAACAAAAACAAGCATGCACCTGGGAAAGTCATCCAAGGTCCTAAGGAGCCTTGAGAGGTTATGTGAAGAGATTAATCTAGAGGCATTGCAGATCCAAGATCTGAATGCGGTGTGGCGTTTGACGCCTTCATCAGAGGCTAAGACCAGGAAGTTTTAAGTTTGATTTGGTGAAGAAGAAAATCACTACTTTACGGAAGCTTGAGGGAGGCTGAAGCATTCATTCATGCCACAGAGGTTGTGCTGAAGCAAAACAGCCAGAAGTGAAGAAAGTGAAGAAGCTGTTCAGCCAAAAAAGAATCCGCCCAAGAAGGCTGAGACTTGGGCAATGACTTCTATGACCACTCGTCCAAGAGAAGTAGGCGGTCAGAGCCGGCGGCCTCAGTGAACCAATTGAGTTCAACAAAGATCAATATTCCATTTTGATGGAAATAAAAGATCAGCATGAGGCGTCGGCCGAAATGAAGACGCCTTACCGTAACAGAGATAAGAGCAAGTATTGTCACTTCCACAAAGATTGTGGCATGAAACCAATGAATGCAAGCATTTGAAGCGAGCCTAGAAGAGTTGGCTCGAAAAGGAAAGATGAACAATTACCTACCCTCGTCAGGAAGGAAGTTTCAGAAAAGGGATAACCGTCAAGGAAGAAAGATGGACGGAGATAGCACGGATGATGATGTAGTAATGGTCATCTCAGGAGGATTTGCAGCTGGAGGTCCAACAAATCGTGGCCACAAAAACTATTTGAGGGAACTCAGCCAGGTTATGCTCACAACCAGGCCGAGTCTGATCCTTTTCCAAAAATAGTGGTCAGCGAGCTGGACCAGGGAATATAGGACGCCCATGATGATCCGCTGGTTGTGGAAATGAAGATTGCCAACCTTCGGGTTAGGCGAATTCTGATTGATACCGGAAGCTCACTGATATAATCAGTGCTGATTGTTTGTCTCGTTTGAAATTTGACAAAGACGATTTGATGCCGGTAAATCATCCTATAATTGGTTTTGGCGGAGGGTCTATCACCCTATGGGAACCGTCACTTGCCCGTCAGGTTGGAGAAAAAGATGCGGCCAGGACGCTTTTTGTGAAATTTTTGGTAGTACGAGACTTGACGCTTATAATGTCATTCTCGGACGACCTACCTTAAATCACATCAAGGCCGTCATTGTGACCCATTTAATGCTGATGAAGTTTGATGTGATGGGGGAAGATTGGATCTCTTTATGGAGATCAGCAAGCTGCCAGAGAATGCTATCTCACCACACTCAAACCATCATCTTGGAAGAGAAGCAGAGTGTCCAAAGGCAAGAAGATGATTCGGCCAAGAAAGTTAAAGGCCAGATTGTTGAGCTTAAGGAAGAAGTTGAGAAGGTTCAAGAGTGCCTTCCTGAAAGCAATCCGTCCATGCTTTTGCCTAGCAAGAAGAGAAAGTGTTTGGCATTAAAGAAGAAAAGCATTCATCTGAGATAATGGCTATAATGAGTCTGGGACTAGAACGTCCAGAACCTGTGGAAAGTCCAGTAGAGATTTGCTTAATCCAGAGCGTCCGGAAAGGACATTGAAAATTGGATCAGTTTTGAGATCAGAGAATTCAGGACGCCTTAGTTGCGTTGCTGCGAGAATTTGAAGATGTGTTTGCCTATGCTGTAGAGAGATGCCTGGGATAGACCCTGAGTGGCCGTCCATAAGCTCAACATTGAGCCGGGGCAAAAGCCTATTCGGCAGAAGAAGAGGCACTGGGGCCGGCCAGAAATAAGGCCTTGATGAAGAAGTTCAAAAGCTGCTCAATCTAATTCATCCGGGAAACATATTACCCAGATTGGGTAGCAAATGTTGTGATGGTTCCAAAGCCGAATGGCACTTGGAGAATGTGCGTTGATTATACGTTCTGAACAAGGCTTGTCCTAAGGACAGCTTCCCGTTGCCTAAAATTGATCGTCTGGTGATTCTACGGCCGGCCATGCCCTGTGAGCTTTATGGACGCCTATTCTGGCTTCCACAGATTCCTATGTGGCCGGATGATCAAGATAAGACTTCCTTCATTACTGAGAAAGGATTGTATGGATGGCTCAGGATGCCTTCGGCCTAAGAAATGCGCCAGCACATTTCAGAGGCTCATTAATACGGTATTTCAGCCCAGCTTGGCGAAATATGGAAGCTATATGACGACATGATCGTCAAGAGTAAAGAAGAGAAAGATCATCTGGACGATCTGAGGGAAACCTTCCTCACTTGAGAAAATTCAAGTTGAAGCTAATCCGCAAAATGTGTGTTCGGCGTAGTTGCTGGGAAATTTCTGGGATTTTTGGTTGATCAGAGAGGGATTGAGGCAAATCCCGACAAAATTCAAGCTAATATGAATATGTCTTCGCCGTCCAAAGTCAAAGAAGTTCAGGGTTGACGGGCTGTTTGGCTGCTCTTGGACGGTTTCTCTCAAAATCAGGAGACAAATGTCACCATTTCTTTGCTACATCAAGAAGAATGCCAAGTTTGAGTGGTCGGAAGAAGCTGAGGTGGCGCTTCAGCAAGTAAAGATTCTTCGGCAGCTGCCTAGGTTGATCAGTCCGGCCGAAGGTGAAAAGTTGTATGTATACCTGGCTGTATCACCTTCGCAGTAAGTGCAGTCCTCTTGGCTGAAAGAGACGCGGTACAAATACCCGTCTATTTTGTGAGCCATGTGCTGAAAGATGCAGAGAACAGATATTCGTCCATGAAAATTCGGCTTGGCTTTGTTGATGGCTAGCCGGAAGTTAAGGCCTTACTTCTTGCCCACAGCATTCTTGTATATACTGATCAGCCGCTTGAGGCAAGTTTGCATAAATGGATGCTCTGGCCGGATGTTAAAATGGGTGTTGAGCTTAATATGTTTGATTTAACATTTGAGCCTAGAAAGGCAATCAAGGGCCAAGCTTTGGCTGATTTCATTGTAGAGCTTACTCGGCCTACAGTAGAAAGCGTCCAAGACCCGCGAGGAAGGCGTCATTGGACCCTTATGGTGGAGGATCCTCAACTGCTAACGGATGTGGGGCAGGAATCATTTTTCAATCTCCAGAAGGGGAGTTTGAATATGCTATGAAGTTCAAATTCCAGGCGTCCAATAATGAAGCAGAGTATGAAGCTCTCTTGCCGGCATAAAAATGTGCAAAGCGGCTGGGGCCTTGGAAATTGAAGCTAAAACTGACTCTCTGCTGGTGTCAGTCAAGTCAATGGTGAGTTTGAATGCAAGGAAGCGTCCATGAGCAAGTATATGAATTTGGTCAAAGAAAGATCAAGTCTTTAAAGAGGTTCGTCCTAGATCAGGTGCCCAGATCAGAGAACCATCAAGCTGATGCCTCTCTAAACTGGCCAGCTCGGCTGAAGGAGACGTTCCTAGAACAGTCTTCTGGGAAGTAAAGGCGGCCAAGAGCATTGAGGCCGGAGAAGTGCTGTTTCTCAGCCGAAGATGAGTGGATGAGTCCAATCATTGAATTCAAGAAAACTGGCCGTCTGCCTCTTGACCCAATTGAAGCCAAGTATGTGAAAGCAAGGGACAAGTGGTTTGAGTTGTGGAATGAGACTCTATACAAGAAATCCTACAATCGGCCTCTTCTCAAATGTATCAGCCGAAAGGAAGGTCTGGACGTTTTAAAGGAGTTGCATGAGGGAGCTTGTGCTTCCACATTGGAGGAAGAGCTTTGGCAGAAAGGGCTCTCAGGACGGGCTACTTTTGGCCGTCCTTAAAAGAAGACGCATGCTATACGCTAAGAAATGTGATAGTTGCCAAAGCATGGTAATATCTATCAAAAGCCGTCCAATTACTGACTCCCATTCTCTTTCCTCTTCCCTTTGCTAAATGGGGGATGGACATCCTTGGGCCTTTTCCTATTGCTGCGGCCAGAAGAAATTTGTAATAGTAGCTGTGGACTACTTTACAAAATGGGTTGAAGCTGAGCATTGAGGGGATCACCACTAATGACGTCAAGAGGGTTCATCTGGAGAACTTGATTACAAGGTTTGGATGCCCAGTCGATCGTCTTTGATAATGGGCCACAATTTGAACACCGAAGCTCGTCAATGGTTGGCTGACCAAGGAATCAAGGCTCACTTTGCGCAGTAGCTCATCCCAGGCTAATGGGCAAGTTGAGGCTTTAACAAGATTCTTTCAGTCGGGATTAAAAAGAAGTTGGACAATGCAAAGGGGCTTTGAGTAGAAGAATTGCAGCTGGTCTTGTGGTCAATAAGGACAACGGCCAAGAATTCCATAGGAGAGACTCCTTTTATGATGGTCTATGGCTCTGAGGCCGTCCTTCCTATTGAGGTTGAGGAACCCACTTTAAGAGTAATGATGTACTCAAAAGACGCTAACTGGGCAGCTCTTAGGACGGCTCTGGACTTTAGTTCCTGAAGTCAGGGGCAATGCTTTGCTGAGAATGTACTTTTAACAATGTGAGAATGGCAAGGGAGTTCAATAAAAGAGTGGCAAGGCGTCCGTTAAAGCTGGGAGACCTCGTCCTGAGGAAAATGGAATCGGTCGGCCGAGCCAAAGAGTTAGGCAAGCTTACCCCTAATTAGGAAGGACCCTACAAAATTATTGAAGTAGTTCAGAGTGGCACCTTTTGTCTGGAAGGCATGGACGGACGTCCCATTCCTAGGACGTGGAATTCTGACACTTTGGAGAAATACTTTGTTTAGGGCATCCGGCCAAATTGTAATCTTTTACTAATGTATTACAATAATGAAAAAGTAGAATGTATACATGTACCTTGACTATTCGTCAAGCAAACTTTATATAATACAGTTCTACTTCTCTATGACTTTGTTTGAATTGTTTGCTTAAGTTACATTCTGTCGTCCAAGAGCTAACTAATTTAACAAAGCAAAAAGACAATGCACCTTTCATTAAGAGTTCGGCTGAACATGTTATCATCCTTAGACGGATAAAAATGTAAGATTTGGCCGGTTGTTTACTTAAAGAGTTAAACCTCCTAAACAAGGTCGGCTGGAATAAGGACGCCTTAGTAAAGGTATCTTACTTTCCGTCCAAAAGCCACAAAACTTCGAAATAACAACCTTAGTAAAGGAACAAGTTATTTCATAATTTAACAAAGATGGACGAGTTTTCCTCCAAAGAACAGGTCGTCCAACCATCATTCAGATGAGTTGCTCTTCGAAGAGGCAGTTCGTCCAGTCATTGTCTGGACGAGTTGCCCTCCGTAGAGGCAACCCGTCAGGATATTAGCCTGGACGAGTTGCTTCCGGAATAAACCACTCGTCCAAGTTGTTTAAAAATTATGGCCTTAACTCCTTCTCGAACAGTGGAAGGTTATAAAAACACCTCGTCCAAGAAGGGGGCCATATTATAGGGGCATAATTTATAGATTGACTAAGTATTTGTCCAATGACGAATAATTGTCCAGGTTCCGGTCGAACAAGTTATTAACTTAGCAGGATTTTAAAATTTAAAACAAGTTTATGCGATGAGGAACGTCCATGAAGGAGCCAATGGGCCAACAAAAACTTATTGACGAATTACTTTGATACTTGGAAATTGATGAAGGTTGTAAATGTAATCAGCCAAAAGAATTGTTTAGATCGGCCAAATATTATGATGAGTTGCTTTTGTACTTTGTATAAATGATTAGATCGGCCAAATATTATGCTGAGTTGCTTTTGTACTTAGAGCAAGAGAGATTGAAAAAGATAAGCTTTTCATAAATGTAAAAGAGATGATTACAACCTAATTCAACTGAGTACAAGAAAGAAAGAAAAAAAGGTACAAGTGGCCCACGGCCAAGATACAACAAAAGACTAGGCGGCAGGAGGATCATTGTCCTCTTCGTCCTGAACCTCCATATCGTCTTCTCCTTCTTCGTCCTCAGAAGATTCTTCAAAGACGGGAAGGTCTGCTCCAGATATGGTGGCTTTGTGCAAGGCTTCTTGGAACTCCAGCCGACGAGCATATCTGGGGATATCCTCCTCCTCGGCCATCATACCAAAGGCCTGCACAGCCCATTCTTTTGAGGTATCTATGACGGTGTTCATAGCCTCCTTAGCCGCAGCAACTGTGTCCTCAACCTCAGCGCGAAGGGCTTGGTTCTTTACCTTCAGGACGAGGTTCTCTTTATAAAAATCAGCAGCCATTGTCATGACTGAGTTCCTCTCGTCCGTCAGGGCACGTTCCAATGATGCCCGTTCGTCCAGCATCTCCGTCAACCGAAGGAGGTAGACTTTGATCTAAGATTCCAGCTCGGCTGACCGTTTTTCCAAAGCCATCTTGGTTTGTTGATGCAACACCTCTTGCTCGGAAATAACGAACTGAGCGTGGTCAGCGGCTGCGGTCACGTCCTGGACGAGCTTTTTGTTTTCTTTTCTGAGCTCCTTCGCCCAGTCTTTCGTTATCATGCTACGAGCAAAAAGCTGAAAGTGGGAAGAGGATAGAAAAGTCAGGACGAAGGTTAGAAAAATTAATATATGTATCAAGTATGGAATTGGAGCGTCCAAGGAGAAGCTTACCTCTGCAACCAACTGAGACATGTAGCCAACATGCCTGAAGAGGCTCCCCTTAAACCCTTTATGTAAGGCTCAGGGAAGCATTTGAAGAGCTCCAGCTTGAGCTTCTCCCTTTTGGCCGGGCTCATCCTCGTAAAGGCGGCCGAAGCTTCGTCATCAGAGAGGACGGGAGAGCCGGCTGGAGCCTCCTCAGCTTTGCCCTTTCCCTTATCTGAAAGAGTTGACTTGTCAGTATATTGATGGGTATTACGACCGTCTGACGGTTGGAGGGACTCATTGGCCGTCCGCCAACGTGCAAGGTCCTAACAAAGTTTGAGTAATAGGACTCACCAGAAGAAAGGGAAGCCGTCTTATAAGCTTCCGGCATTTGTTTTACCAACTTGGCGACCGGTCCTGAAAAAGCTGACCCGTCCACAGAAGTGTCCGGCTTCAGCTCGAATACTTCCAGTTGGGCAAGGGCCTCTGGTTGCTCAGCCTGCTCGGCTGCTGAGTAAGGGATCAGGCTCCTCTCCTCAGTGGCCTCAGTGGCCGGGGAAGCATCCTCGGCCGGGATGTTGATCACCACCTTTGGTGGAGGCCGGACAGGTTTCTTCTTCTTGGCTGTGAAGCCTTTGGATTTTTTGGGAGGGGGTACCTCGCCAGTTGGGGCCGACCTCTTCTTTGAGGCCGCCTTTTCCGCCAACGCTTTGGACGTTGGGGCGTTTTTCTGGAAAAAGATGCAAGTTAGGACTCGTTCTGAGGACGTATGTTGATACATAGATTAAGAGTGCAAGGCATTCAGATATTATTTCTGACGGCTTGCTCACCAAAGGGGCAAAGCGTCCAAAACATCCATGACGGTTTCCTCTTTGAAGAAGCAACGCGTCAAAGAGGGATTTCAGGCGACTTACCCTTTGCTGAAGCAAAGCGTCCAATATTCAGTCAAGACGGTTTCCTCCTCGAAGGGGCAAAACGTCAGAGATGAATTTTGGACGGCTTGCTCTTTCCAAAGGCAAAGCGTCCAAAAACATCCAAGACGATTTGCTCTTCGAAGAGGCAAAGCGTCAAAGATAAATTTGGACGACTTGCTCTTTTCAGAGGCAAAGCGTCCAAAAACATCCAAGACGATTTGCTCCTCGAAGAGGCAAAGCCTCAAAGATAAATTTCGGACGACTTGCTCTTTCCAGAGGCAAAGCGTCCAAGAACAGCCAAGACGATTTGCTCTTCGAAGAGGCAAAACGTCTTGAATCAGTAAGGACGATTTACCCTCCATGAAAGTAGGACGTCCATATTAAAAAAAAAAAAAGGAGATGTAATCTTACCAGGGTTTCAGCCCTCTTTTCAGCACCTGACTTGCTGTATTCTTTCCAGAGAGTATCGGCAAATCTGGACGAACTCATATCTCCTATCCAAGATTTCCTGAGTTTACTTCTGGCTGAATCTGCAAAAAAGAAAAAAAAAAGCAGGTGTTAGACGAATGATAATCAAGCCGGGAATTTTACTTAGAGGATTATTAGTAATTATACCTCTGTCCTTGTCCTGCCGCAAGCCGGCAGTGACAAGGAAGTTATCATGATAAAACATCTCTTTAAAAGGGATCCAATTGGACGGACCCTTGAAAGAGACGTCTTCCATGGAATACTCCGAAACCCGGAAATACTCCACCATCTCCTTGGCAGAGCTATCCTCTAGTTCCAGATACGAAGCCATCCGTCCAGTATTGGTGTTAGATCGGCTAAAATACCGAAGCCGACTAGCCACCGCTTTGCTGGGCGCCTGGACGAAGAGGAACTCACCCTTCCAAGAGTGCATCTTGGATGTCTTATCCCAAGACGTCAAGAAGCCTTGACGGTTGCATACACTCAGCCAGCTTCCTTCGACGGTTCTAGGAACCTTGGCAACGTAATGGATGTGGGTGAAGGCGGCCAGAGAAGGATTCTTCCTTTTCAAATTGCAAACGGCCAGAAAGGTAAGGATGTTTTGCCAAGAGTTTGGGGCAAGCTGATTATGTCCTATACCATAATAATGGAGAAGCTGGCCGATGAAAGGGTGGAGAGGAAAGCGAAGGCCGGCATCTAATGCCAGCCGATAAACAGAAAAATGGCCGGAGGGTGCACTAAGGATGGTATCCTCTCGGCCAGGGAGAACGAATTTGTAGCCTGGCATGGGCATGGCCATTGAAAAGGGGCTAAGGTCCGAACCTAATCTTCCCAGCCAAGTGTTATCGGCCAGGATGAATCTAGGGTCAGAAAGGGAACCTAGCCGCCGTCTTATTTCGGACGAAGTCGTCGACGGCTTTTCTGAATCGCTGGCAGGGTTGGAAGAGCTGGCCGTCCTTGGCTCATCCGAGACCGTCTCGCGTATGGACGGGTTTGGGTCCGGAGAGCCTCTGGTTTCTTGTTCCTCCTGAACATATTCAGGAGAAGGATTTGGAACTGCTGGACGAGCGCTTTGGACTTCTCGCTCCCCGTCAGCAGGATTTCGCCCAGTAGATGCCTCCATTTCCGAGCTGGAGGCCGGCAGGTTAACTCCTCGTCTGATACGAGCTGTTTGCTTGACGCGAGCCAGATTACCCTGCACAGGTAAAGACTGGGTCGTCTGACTTAGCCGGCCATGAGAAAAGAAAAAAAATGCATGTCCGGCCAAGATGGGTCCAACTCTAGAAGATGCCGAAGAAGATAGGCCCTCTGTTTTAGGGCTAGTACCGACCCTTGAGCGGCCGGGTTTGTTCGATGAAGAAGACGAGCTCATTTTCTTAAAATATGTGTGAAAGCAAGAAAGAAAGTTGAGAATATACCTGTAGAGAAGAGTTCGGACGAGAGTCAAAGATGACTTGAGACCTCGGACGAGCAAAGTAGCAATTACAAGAGCTTGGACGGGAGTAATTCTTCTCTCTAAAAGTTCAGTAAAAATTTGCAGAGTCTCTCTCTCTAGAAAATCTCTCAGCAATGTTAAAATGATTCCAGGAGCGACTAAGGCACATATTTATAGAGGGGTAAAAATGACCTCCTCATCCGGTAAAAAGTAACCGTTATGCATAGGGTTGACCTATGGAGACCGGCAAAATCGCGCCTCTTTTTTGAAAAAGGGGAAGGGCAGTTCCAGGTCGGTTAAAAGAGGAAGATTAACCGTCTTGCGCCTAGAAGATAATAACTCCCTCTTTTAAGGGGCAAATGTTGTAGCCTAAAAATCAACGGCTATTGCGCTGACACGTGGCCTCATCAGAGCCTACATGTGGCATATATGCAGGGAGTAAAGTACAAAGGGCCTGAAGGTGGCAGGCCTAAAAGTACGTTTCTCTGAAGAAACGTACTAAAGGTCCTTCTCCTGGCCCAAAAATTGTACTTAGGCCCAGTAAAAATGATCTACACCTTTATATGAAAGTGAGGTGTGCTGACCAATTAATTGCTGCCACGTGTCCCATACTTTGATTAGCCAATCAGATGCTCCCAAATTAGGGTGACATCAAGGCACAGCAGTCATTTCAAACAGTATAAATAGTCCTTGATTTCAGGGTGAAAGGTACGTTTTTCAGAGCATAGTACTGTTACTCTGTCATAAATTCTTCTCTCTCTCTCTACTTTCTCTCTCTAAGAGTTCCTTTGCATCCCTGACATCTGACTTAAGCATCGGAGGGGGAAATACCACCCAAACCTCCAGGGTGGGTCCCTTTTTTGCAGGTTACTGGTCAGGAGTTAGCATCGGGATTCGAACCAATCATTGTTGCACAAGTCTCCAGTTTTAAGAACCTTTCTTTGGGAGTGTGATATAAGTTTGCTAGTTTTACACTACATAACAACATGTAATAATAATTAAAAAACCGTAAATTCCTTAACTTCCTAGTATGTCATTTACACCATTTCATACAAATTAACTATGACAATAATATAAAACCTAGCCCCTCCCCCTCTTTTCTCTCTAAAACCCTAGCCTTCCGTACCCCTTCTTCATCAGTTAGGGGCTGTCATGGATGATTTCATCCATGGTAAGCCCATTTTCTCATTTTATTTTTAGTTTTTAGTTCATTTTCTTGTTTTTTGTTGAATAAATTAGTATCTTTTTATGAGATTTCTTCAAACCTTGTTATGGGGTTTTTATTTTATGTTTTGGAGATCTCCTTCTGTCTTACGGGAGTTGTGAGTGTTTTTTTTTTTTGTTTTTAGATATGAGAAATGTTCTTGTTGATTGAAGTTTGAGACTCAACATGAAGATATTGAATCTTGAATGCGGTTAACATGACTCGATCAAGAATGCTCTTCCCAAACTATGTCAGAATGATAGACTTCCTCATCAATAGCTGCTTGATTCAACAAATACAAGGGAATTGCGTTGTATTGCTCTATCTGATTCATTATAGTTTCTTCGAAGACGAATTTGATTTAACCTTTTTTAATTGTATCTTGTTTTACTTTAATATCTATTGCAGATGTCGTTCGGCCTTCAATTAATGGAATTCATCTTTTAAAAAAATATATGACCAAAATATCTTTCCAAAAAAAACTATGACTATAATATATTATCTTCCTAATTTTAAGTTTACAGATTTGCACATCATTGATTTAAGGAAGATTGTCAAAGCAATCACATAGGGAAGATTTTACCCAGAGCTAAACATGGCATGTAATTTTAAAGTCACACGTGACACTCAATTACACTATTTTATGGGGTAGCCATGCATAGTGAGGCAAAACGAAAATAAATAAATAAAAAAATTTGTACTTTTACCTTTCATCTATTAGGATAATATATTGTCTGTTGATGTTTCGCATAGTGTCTAATTCGACCTTTTTTAAATTTATAACAATTGCTAATAAATCTAAAAAGAAACATAAAATTGCCTATTAATCACGCAACCATTAAAAATAATAAGAACAATGATAAGTTATAACACAAAGCAAATTATTACCTATTTTAATCTTGTCGTTTTCATGAATCATGGTGATTTTGTTCAGCTTTGTGAATTTGAAAGTTGAATCTATAGTCGGTCAATCAGTAGTAATTTGATGTTGCTAGTAGGGATATACTGTTGCTGCTGTTTGCCGTGATTGATTTGTTTTACCTTTCATCTGTTAGGAGAATAAATTGTCTGTTGATCTTTCGCACAATGTCTAATTCCACCTTATATGATATGCTATACTAGCCTTCATATGCACGCGATGCGTGCGTTAATTTCAAAATTTGTTATTCTATTAGATAGTCCATTCGTACTTTATTTATGATTAAACTTAAATGTGAAAAATTCAATAGTTAGATGAATTTAGATATATTAATTCACTAATGTAAAAAAATAAAAAGGTTGTGAGTGATTGTTAACATTAATTTTTGTGAATGAATATTGAACAGAAAGAACAAAAATAATGAGTTGGTTTAACTGAATTAAAGAGTATCAAAGGCAGTGAATGTTCAGACTTTTAATTCATGTGCACGTTATGTATGCCATCTTTTTTCATAAGGTATAAGTATTTTGTCCATTTAATTTTTGATTGAAGTATTTGATGCATATACCATTTTAAACTTGTTTTAAATGGCAAGTTGGAATGAAAATTTTTAAATGATTTGCTTTTGTAATTTTTTTCATTCCATTAATTAGATCATTAAGGGTATTTTAGTCACTTCAAAAGAGGACACCACACCTCCTCCCTTGGCTTATATAATAGAGATTGGTGTGGCTCAGTGGGCATATATTTGTTTCTTTTATTAATAGATGTTTGACTGATTTCCTTAATTATTAATTGATTGACTTTCCTTAACTGTGGCATAATACACTCGTGAAGGGAGAAAATCTTGGATGAAAGAGAGCATAGAAAGGTCAATATTAGAAGAACATCACGCCACATGGCATAAGCACGCAAAGAAAAGGCTGAAAAATCGTGGATGAATGAGAGCAGAGGAAAGATTGACACATCAGAAATTCAATTTGCTCATGACACATAAGCAAATCCTTATTGCTTTATAGTATTATATAGGTACTTCATACATTTGGTCTTGTAAGAGACCGCCAATTAGTTTAAAATTAGGAATAGTCCAAGCTCAATATAAAAAAAAGTAAACATACCATATTTTTTGATATAGTGACTAGTTTAATCTATTTACAAACCAATTTAATCTATGTTGTAACCAGTTTAATCTATTTAGAAGTAGAGATGGCAACGGGTCCTGGATCCGACCCAGACCCGTCCATTTATAAGGTTCTGGGTCCAGAAATTTAGACCCAATGGGTCCGGATTGGGTCTGGGTCCGGGTCCACATATGCTAGACCCAGACCCGCCCCGCAGACCCATTTACATAATAGAATTTTTTTTTACCTAAACTTTTAGGTTTTATGAGTTGTGATTTTTTGAACTCATTGGTGTTGTAACTTCATCTAAAACTTGTAACTTTGTACGTTGTAATATTTTAATATTTTATGAGTTAATTCTTAAAAGTTTGTTTAGAGAATGGTTTAAGCTTAAATACAAGACCTATATATTAGGGCGAATTTTTTTAGTTACATATATTTAAAAATGTGATGAAAACTTAAAACTAAGATGGACCCATTTAGGACTCAGTTAGGACCCGTTAGACCCAGCAGATCTGGATCTGAAAAATCTAGACCCAACGGATCTGAGGCAGGTCTGGGTTTGTGAAAAATAAACGGGCATGGGCCTGGGTCCAGCTAGACCCGATCTAGACCCGACCCGACACATTGTCATCCCTATTAAGAAGTGGCATTCTCTAACTCTTTCAGTGGCTAGTTTAATCTGTTTGGTAAGACAATCGAATTATTTTTTGAAATTGTCTGTTGTAATTTGAGAATCAAAAAAATAAAGAAAGGAGAAGAGAATGGACAACTAGAATATTATTGAGTTAGTATAGTGTAAAATGGAATGAATTTGTTACAAAAATTCATTATTGGATTCGTTTAATTTTATGTTAAAATTAAAACGCATATTCTAATAATTTATATATCTCTATTATATAAGCCAAGGGAGGAGGTGTGGTGTCCTCTTTTGAAGTGACCAAAATACCCTTAATAATCTAATTAATGGAATGAAAAAAATTACAAAAGCAAATCATTTAAAAATTCTCATTCCAACTTGCCATTTAAAACAAGTTTAAAATGGTATATGCATCAAATACTTCAATCAAAAATTAAATGGACACAATATTTATACATTATAAAAAAAGATGGCATACATAACGTGCACATGAAAAGTCTGAACATTCACTACCTTTGATACTCTTTAATTCAGTTAAACCAACTCATTATTTTTGTTCTTTCTGTTCAATATTCATTCACAAAAAAATAATGTTAACAATCAATTAGCGAATTAATATATCTAAATTCGTCTAACTGTTGAATTTTTAACATTTAAGTTTAATCATAAATAAAGTACGAATGGAGTATCTAATAGAATAACAAATTTTGAAATTAACGCACGCATCGCGTATAAGAAGGCTAATACTTCTTATCGTTTTATAACCTTCAAATTAAGTTTTCAAGCCAAAATCGTTTTCTTTATCACCCTGTTATCAGTATCACCATTAGAGAGCTCTATATCCGTCTTTCACAAAACTTCAATGTTCTGGATAAAAGATTATACCTTTTTCTTCCCCCTTTTCACCCATTTGCTTCATTTATTTCGTGGCTCAACTGTTTAGTTTCAAGGTTTTTCTTTTTCTTTAATTTTGGGTTCGTTTATCCATATTAAGGATGATGGCTCAATGTACTACTGCAGTTAGTTTTGTGCAAGCAACAACAATATCTCCGCATAATTATAATTTTCATGGGTTTTCCAGCAAACCTAAGTTGCTAATTCAGTGTAATAAGTCAATATTATTTGCCAATTTTCAAAGAAATGGTCTTTCATCTTCATGGCAAGGTAATAAACTCTGTTTTCTTTTTTATACTGTTCAAATTTCCAATGTTTTAAGCAGGAACGAATGATTTATTTGAGTTTGTAATGTGCTTTTTATTAACAGGGTCCTCAGAGGTGTCAAGTTATGTTGCAAATTGCTCCTGTAAGGTATTATAATGTGATGCTCAATCTTGAACCATTATTTTTTTTTTTTTTTCATTTCTTGTGCTTCAATTTTACTTAGAAAACCTTCTTCTGTTTCAAAATATCACTAATTCTCTATAAGTGAAAATTATAAAAAAAATTATACCTTAGTCATACCTTTTTGTCAGACTTTTAGTTTAATGCTTGAATCATACCTTGCACACAACTAATTGGAAATTCTTTGTTAAGATAAAGGTGTTTTAAGAGTTTGGACGAAGTAAAGTGCATCTTCTAGTGTAATTGAATGCTGCATTGCCAAAAATCAGGGGGAATATCCCATTTAGGCTGCTTATAAAGTACATAGTCACAAAGTGATGTCAGTTCTTTCTCCGACCGTTGTTTATATAGGGTTAGGATTTCTTGATTTATGATTTCTGTCAACGCTTACAGATGGTTTAAGTATAAGCTTTTACCTAAAGAAATGGAAGAACAACTTGGTTAATGTGGGATCTTAGGACTCTATCAAAGGACAGTAGGACCTGAAAGGTTACCCCCTCCCTCCCAAAAATAGAAGCGGAAATGTTATGAGGCTATTGGTTCTGCAGACACAGAATGGTTTTTCTTCTTTCTTTGTAGATATCACGAGATATGAGGTAAAACAACAAACAACATAAGGAGCAGTCACTAATGTGGCATGAACTTCTGTGCCACAAAGTCAAAATACCCAACTGAATCCTTCTCAACAGAAGCAGGCGGTCAAGCTTGTTTGTTTCTACTCATTGGGTTGGTATCCTGAATTCCTGATGCTGGATCTGAAATTGCTGAATTTATCCTTGTTGCATTTCTATTTTGTTTCCTGCACATCATTAACTTAAATATATGACACTTGGCAACCCATATAGCCTGTGTACTAAGGCAGCTGTTCTTGTCACTGGACGTTTTACTCCACCTAGTCGAGATAAATAAGGAAGGATTCATGCTGGTTTCATGGTATATTGCTAACAAAATATTCAACAGGCTTCTTTGTTTATTTTAGCGATGGCTCTCTAATCTCTTACTCATACTGAGTGTCATATAAGTTTTTATTTATTTCCTGTCCATTTATTGAATGAAATTCTTGATTGTGTGAGCGTTCTGTGTGGCAAAGATTGCATCGGATATTTGAATTTTTAACATCCCTTCACAACTTGTAAGGAAATGTCTATGACTGATCGCTTTCCCAACTGCTTTTTTGGCTCTCTCCTAGTTCGTTCCTTTCCAGTCGGGACTAAGTAATCATCTGCTATAAATCTATCACTTAGATTTTGGTACTAGCCTAGGATTCTACAAGACTACCATATAATATGAATAAGCCTCCACGCCTCCTTAAAACAAATCCAACTATCCAAGGCAATAAGGAGCTTTGTGTAAGTATTATGCTCAGAAGATTTTGACAGTGCGTAGGCAGTGTTTTAAATACATAGTCAGCGGTGTTCTTGGAACAACATAGTACTTATATTGTTGTAACCTTTATAAAATGCGTCGTTGTTTGTCTTTGTATCTGAGTCCTATTCTGTACTTAGGCCAAAGTTCTTGGCAGGGAGCAAAGTGTTCCATCTATACAGACGCTTCGAAGATTACCTCCAGAGGAACTCTCTGCAAAGATTGTCATGGTCAGATTCGATTCTTCCATCCTGTTTTACCAGAAGTTGGACCAATCTATCTCAATAACTTCTAATGCATTCTTCACTATCAAGTACGTCTTCGAAGCTGGAGCAAAAATAATTTTGATTAGTAGCTGGAATGTCAAATGCAATGCCAAAATTCTATCTGAAGAGGCTGTTGCAGGTAAGATAGTTCGTCACTAATTGTCGTTTTCAACATAATACTGACTGTTACTGATTTGATTTTCTGTAATAGAAAAGTACATTAAATGTTGCTTTGCGGCTTCAGAGATTATGACCCTTGTGACTTATGATGAGAGGGAGAGTGAATGTGCTCTCGTAATTTTAGTGAGAGTTCAGGGAGTATATATTATGCCTTTCCATCATTCATTACCATAACTAAGATGTGGAGTAGTCATATTGTCCTTTTTTATATAACTAATATTGATTCCAGAGATGGTTTAAATGTTGCATTGCACTGCCAGTGCAAGAATTAGTACAATCAAGAACAAGAAATTTGTGGATCTCAAAGAAAATAACCATTTTCCAAAGTGCCAATGTTATTTTGTGAGAGAAGGCAAAGAGGGTATCAGTTTTACTAGCTCATACAACTCATTGCTTGCAAACACAACAAGAAACTTGTAGAAGTAATTTGTGGCCAAGGATAGAATGTGCTATCAACTACTAGTTATATGCTTGTCATTGACCAATTGTAGTGTATTAGTTAGTTGATTCAATTATACTTCCTCCATTTTGTAATAGATGCATCATATTGACTTTTTGCACTATTTGAATATCAACTTTGACCATATTAAAAACTTATCTATAAAGGTAAATGTAATTATTTATCTTGTTGTTGGGTTAATCTCAATGTATATTTTCAAATTATAATTTTCTATGATATTTTAATAATATATAATTGAAGATATTGATGGTCAAAGTTGTATATGATGCATCTATTAAAAAGCAGAGGAAGTATTTACAACAATATTGAAATTTCTCCTTTTTACATCCCTCAGCCTTCCCTTTCTTGTAATCATACAGAATAGTGGAGTCAAACTTTAAACCAAAACAATAATCTCATCTTGTCATTCAGTAGCCCTGCAATTTTTAAAGGAGAAACACTAATTTATATACACTTGTCTTTGTTGATTGGCAGAACTCCTTTCATCAGTTCTCCAACTCAAAGTTGTCCCCGGCAAATGCAACTTTGCACATCAACAGCCGAAGGTGGAACTATTTGAGGAAGCAGATGTCATCCTTCTCGAAAATCTATCTAAGTACAAACAAGAACTTGCCAATGACTCAGAATTTGCTAGGAAATTATCATCCGGGGTTGATATTTTTGTAAATGATTCGTTTTCAACAGCTCACAAAATTCTTGCATCAACTGTTGGAGTTACTCAGTTCTGTTATGCTTGTGTAGCTGGATTTTATTTTGAGGAGTGTTTGATAAAATTAAAGACAATTCTAGAATGCACCCACAGTCCGAGTGTTGGAGTGGTATACCTTGCTACTATTTGCTTCTTGATTTCTATCATGTTGGAGGCATTTATGCTGCTCATTTTGAGGTAAATTATCATGTCCTGCATTGGTTAATGTATCATAATTTTGTCTAGGTAGGAGGGGGAAACCTCAGGGACAAAGCAGCAGCCTTGCGCGTTTTAGCTTCAAAATGTGATGGTCTGGTTTTTGTGGGGATGATGGCGTTACAAATCATGCATGCCATGGGAATGCCTGTTCCCTTGTATTTGGTTGAGAAAGAAGGAGCTAAAGAGGCTCTAGAAATAGTGAAGTATGCTGAATCTAGAAGCATACCTATTCTACTGCCAAGTGACTTTTTGTGCAAGCATAAGATGCAAGTTAAAACTTTTCCTGCTCAAAGTATCTTGGATGGTAAATTTTTTTCTTTACCCATTCTGATCTTGATTCCAGGAACGGAAAGTCTTGGGTGAGACTGAGACGGCTTAATCCGTAAACTGATATGCCATAAGCTGGAAAGTATACATAAACTGATAAAAAATATGGTTAAACTGATAAATATATAGCTTAAACTGATAAGTTCAGTTTATGCCATAATCGATAAGTTCAGTTTATCCAATATACGGATAAAAAATATGGTTAAACTGATAAATTTAAAGCTTAAATTGATAAATATATGCTTTAAAACGATACAAAAGTGTCATAATCTGAAATTCGTCTCAGCCAAGACGCTTTGTTCGAGGAAAGATTGTGTGAAATTGGGGCATCCTTAGAACTCTCTACCAACATTGTCTTTTGTCTCTCACTGGAAAGATTTCTTTGAACTAAAGAAAATGAGATTTTGTAGTTCATGCAACACTTGTAATTTCAAGGCCAAACTCTATAAGCTTTGACCACAAACTCTCATCATTATACCGAGAAAGAAAAAGTCGTGTAGGATCTTGTTAGATTTATCTCAATGTGTAGTTTTAATAATCAAATCTTCATAATTTTTATTAGTACATAATTGAAGTTATTGGTCAAAATTGTGCATTGGAGACCGCAAAAGTGTTGCAAGTATTATGAAACGGAGGAAGTAGTAGTGTGCGTTGGAGAGTATGAAAGTCAAAGTGTTAGCAATTAGAAGTCAACAGAGGAAGTATATAGTAGAAATTCCTATATAAGCAGGAAGAAGTTGTAAATTCAGGCTATGTGTTCTTACTTCTCCCCCTTATGTTGAAAATTGTTTCCTTTAATTTTTTGCACTTCATTCCTTTTATTTGCTGTGCCTTAACATTTAATGGAGGTAATTTCTGCTGCAAATTCTGCTGAAAATGATTGACAATCCTTTTGACCTTAATGGCAGGAAGAATATCATTAGGATTTGCTCTGACCTTCTTTATCTACAATGTGTTATTAGGTTGGAAGCCTGTTGATCTTGGACCAAATTCATTCATAGAGATTGCCACTTTTCTGTCAAGATATAAGGTGATCAGTCCCTTTGTTATCTAGTGTTTGTTCTAGTTGACTTTACTAAAAGATGAAGAAAAGTGAAGATGAACCGATAAGAATAATTTTATAAAGGAGTGCTGCATTGATTATATAGAGTGGAAAATTTAGGATGGTTAATCTGAACATACCAAATGGAGAGAAACATAATCACATTTGATGATGCAATTGCTGAGATTATTCACAAACCTTCCCCGTCACCCTAGTCATCGTCTTTTGGTGATTACATGAAAAGCAGAAATTTCAGTTCATTCTTCTTGTTGCTTGGTATATTCTTCTGCGGTTCTGCCTGAGGTTGAGTCAGCTTGTTTTGCTTAACATACTGCAATATGAACTCTGTGTAATCATGTTTTACAATGACCAACTTTTCAGTGTTGTCTTGTTTCTTCTGATGATGATTAAGATGTAATTGTGTTTGGGTAAGATGAGCATGGGTCTATATAGAAATACACAAGCACTGCAGAACACACCACATTGTCTAGTGGAAAACCCTGTCTCGTATCAAAGGGAAACTGTGGATCAATCATCCATTACATGACATAATGATTTCCCAGGGTTAACTCAAAGACATTTTATCTCTCTGACCCTCCACCGTCTTGATGGATAAACTTGTGTACTCTCACCATGTACAGCTGTCAACAATCAGGTTTCTTGGTGATTTTCATCTTCTTCATCCCCCCTAAAAGGCATTCCCCAGCAAGGCAGATAGTCTCTCAGTTGAGTTGCTTGTCTCTCATAGTTTTATAGACCTGCACAACACCTTGCTTGGGATCTTCCTGCTTGGTATGGTTCACAGCCCCACACATATAAACCATGTCATGCAAGATATAAACAATGATGCACACTTTGGGTTGCTATATAATGTAGCAGTGCAATGAGACTGCATCTTAATCCAAGCTTGTGGTATACACTTTCTTTTTGGGTTCCTAAAATTGATACTCCATGATTAGGAAGTCTTCTATGGTTTGTGGAGCTACACCAGTGACAATTAAATTACAATTCTTTTGATATGAGTACTTCAACACTCATGGCACTGCCTATCATCACTATTGTACAGAGGTATCAGAAAAGTAACTGGATAGCTGAATAAATAAAGCATTCGAGCTCACTAAGAGATGTCTTTGAGTCCTTATGGGAGGAGTACAATTCCTTAAAGTCGAAGCTACTGGTTTGATGGCATTTCTCCCCTAGGGCTAGAATCTGGCTCAAGAAGATCCTGTAAGGAAAACGTTCATGTGATTAGTAGGGATGATTGTGGTGGTTTAAGTTAGGATGCGTGGAGTTATACAAAAAAGATGGTTTGTAGGTCACTAGGCAAAAGGAGTTTTGGTTAAGTAGGCTGCTTTGGAAGTTAGTCCATCTGTATCAAGTGTTGTTGTTGGAAATCTAAGTCAGTACTTTAGAACTTAGGAGGAATCTCTTAAAATAACAGGAGAATGGTGCTTGGTATGGTGAAAGTTAAAGGTTCACTTCAAACTTCGTTCATGATGGTAACATAAGTTTATTTGACTGGGATGGGGTCTTCTTATATGATATTGTGGGGGATAATGACTTTAGAGGTGATATCTTTTCTTGTTTGATGAAAAGGAAAGCATGCCTAATGACATTAAGGGCCATATAGAGATTTATTTATCATGGGATTTTTGTCTTGTATGTTGAATGGGATCGCTTTTATCTTTTATGCTCCTAGCTAATTATGATTGAAACATAACTTGTCACCTGTTATTTTGAATTCTAGGTGTTGCTTAGTGATATCTAGCATTTGATAGAACACGAAATGTGTGAAACCAAGCATATGTATTCCATCTATTACTTCATAGGCTAACGGGTAGCTCCTTCCTTTTGGAATTGATAGCCTAATTGGGAATCTTTTTCGATTGAGATTAGCTACTAAATTAAGATGATTGTACCTCTAGTGTTTGAGGATCACCGAAATTAATAGGTTCCTTTAGCAAAGAGCTTCTCCAAGCATTCCTTTGTTCTCTACTCATAAAAGAAGAAGAAAAAAGGGTTGGGATTTAGTTAACTCTAGAAAATTTAGATAATTATTCTGGAAATTTGAAAATCTGTAATTTGAAAAAAATTAAAATTATATTACACATAAACCAAAAGAAGCTACACTAAATTGATTTAAATTTCCACACATTTTTAAATGCACAACAATGCTAGGCCTTAATCCCAATCGGTTTCATGAACCAAAAATTTATTTTTAGTGGTTGTCCATAGAGATTCCCTCCCTTCAATCACTTCTATCAAGTGCTATATGCTCATAGGAACTCATTTCATTTATATCATTATACAATTCATGTTTAGCTTCTCTTGGCCTATTATGAGATCTCCTCACCCAACTTTTCACTTTCCATACTAGTGCATCAGAGTTAATGTCTCACATGCCTAGAAACTTAGCCAATTCCGCCTTATGTTATCCTCAATATGCACATATCTATATAAGAGAGTATATTTTTGCGATCCCAAACTTAAAACCTCCAAAGGTCAAATAAATAGTTGAAATCTATAATTTTCGTAAATTAATATTATAAAGGAATGAATACTCAGGGTATTAAACTTTTTGCATTTTATTATCAAAATATTCCCTCTGATATCCAAACACACTTATGCATTGGCTCTCATAGAAACTAGATTTGTGGTCCGTGTAATACATGAGCTATACTTTTTGTTAAAAAAAAGTCATATTTCTTTGTTGAAAAAAAGAAATTTTAAAGTAAAATAATTGTAAGAAATAATTAATGAAATACGATGCGCCATCTATTTCGCAATAAGCTTTACACTTACCAAAGATGGATGTTTCACAATAACCTCAACATTTGCATACTTATAACCTTTGGGTCTATATCATCTCTTTCTCTCTCCAACCACTTCGGGCCACTTTTCTTCCATTCTATCTCTCTCCACTTTTTTCTTTTTTGTGCAACTTCAAATGTTAAGCTTATTGCGATATAGAGAGAGTAATGGATCAAATATAAATATTAGGTCATATATTAGTAATCTAAACTACTTTTTGTGTTGATATATTAGTAATCTCAACTACATATCAGGTTTAGGCCCATCTATTTAGGTTAATTATTAGGGTACTACATAAACCCTATAATTAACTTTTGCCTCCATATTCTGTAAAGAGGTGCCAATTGTCAATTCCTAGGTAAACTATTTGGCATTTCCTAATATCTAAAGTTTCTCTAAGAAGTGGAAATAATTAAAACCCTTATGAGTTTTCTTTGCTTGTTTGCAATGAAGAAAACATGGCAATAACTATTGTAAATTTTTTCCGGCAAAATGTTAGTCTTAGACAAGACCAAAATATAATTATGAAACCAAAGAAAAATCAAATTCAATGATCGTCGGATAAACAAAGCCTTTTATCTTTTTAAATGCAACACAATAAGTTTAACAAAACAAAAGCAAAATAACTTGGCAAATATGCTCCCCACAACTTGCTCAAAAAACTTAAAAGGTCATTCATTATAGCTACTTACTAGAATTATGGGTAGGCAAAACATCAAAAATTGCATAACACCTCAACGTACTTATTTTTTCAGAGTTAAGTGAACCAAAAATTCTTTCAGTATAATTCTATAAAAGGAAAGATGTAAAGCTTCTGCTGTGTCGCTAAAGCTTCATTTCCACCTCTAATAACACATCTCTGGTAGAAGATAGTAACATCTGGTCATCACTTGTTTAATTTATAGTATTTGCTATTTTACTTCTATCTTTTACCCTTTGTTGTTCTCTGCGATAATGGTCCACTATTGTAATACCTTGTGTCACTTAATTGTTTCTAATTTAGTGACAAAGGATATTCAATTGCTGCTAACACAATGCTTTCGATTTTCAGAAGATCATATGGATAGGTCCTGTTAAAGTCGGACAGTCTGATCAGAAAAGGGGTGGAGAATCTCGATTGGTACATATTCTTGATGAAGTAAGCCAACACGGTTGCCATATAACAATCATTGGACATATGGCATGTGAGGCAGTTCGTGAGATATCAAGATCTTCACCTGCATATTGTATGGTTGAGCATGCATCTGTTGTTTGGGAATATCTAAAAGGAAGAAGTCTTCCAGGCCTTCTAGCATTAGATAGAGTATGTTATGTTTTTCTCATGTCCTGAATTTTTCCAGCAGAAATAACTGTTTTTTTACTCGTCTGTCATCCATGAATTTCATGGTGTTGTTAGATATTTTCTAGAGTCTATTGTTTATTAATTTTTATCTTATGAAACAATAGTTGAAGTCACATTTATCATCCTGAAACAATTGATTATGTAGTGGTAGGCCATTTCTGCTATTAAGATTGTTACATGTATGTCATTAGATTTTTCTTGTACTATCTAAACTTGTTTGATGATAAGTACTGCAATAGGCTGCATCCATTGATACTTTCGCTGATGATTCTGAATACCTTTGTGGAATACCATTTGATCAACCTGTAATATATACCATTCACCTAGCATTCTCATTTTTCAATTTTTCATTTGTTGATTGTGGTCCCTGGAAGGCTACTTCAGTGTTTCAAAGGAGTTAAATGCTAATTAGCACTGATGCGGATACGGGGACAAAAGAACAGGAAAATCAAAATTGTAAAAAAGAACGAGTACTGTGTGGATATGGCAGATCATGAACACCGAAATAACCAATTTCTTGTAAATGATACAAGTAATTACTCTTGTTTCTAGGCAGTAGTGCACTATAGCTGTATGTCATGGGGGGGTCTTTTACCCCCTTCCCTTCCCAACCTAGATAAAATTGAAGGGAAAAGAAAGAAAAACACTTGAGTACAGCTTGTAAATTATTACATCTCTCTTAGTTCTTTTTTTTTCGGGGTATTGTGAATACTTGGAAAAGGGCATATTAATTATTGCCTTCATATTTCTAGGTGATCTCATACCAAAGCTTTGACTTTTCAAATCCTTGTTATTAATAAAAACAGAATATGATATATTAAACACAAGTCCACATTGATTGCTGTTTTTGTTTAGCAGACACAATCATACAAATTACGTTAATTACTTGTATTATTTTAATAATCTTTTTAATAACTTTTTTGCCGTATCCATGCCGTACTCCTATTTTACAATTTTGATTTTGTCATTTCGTGTCCCCCATATCTGTATCGGTGCTACACCCCGATACCTCATGGATAGCCCGTAGTTACCAAATGAGAATCTAGGACCATCCACTGTAAGACACTAGTTCTCGTTCATGCTCTAGGAGATCAAGCGTCCTAAACTTTTCTAGTTAGACCTACTTTAACCGTGGATTGTCTTAGCATATGAGCTTCTTAGAAGGGAGGTTCACCTTTATATTGATGGTAATAGGTGTTAGCAACAGAAGTGCTAATAGGTGTTAGCAAAAGATGTTATGGTTGGCAGCTTGGGCTATGAGCTGTAAATTACCCTACTTCCCATCTTTAATTGCTGATGTGGGATTTTTTCTTATGCTAGGATGCTTTCCTGAAGCTATTTGATAGTTTGACCTTAAACAAAACATGGCAAAAAGTTGAGCTCCTGATTTTAGTTTTCTTTCTACGAGGTCCATCCTCTAGAAATTGTATAAAATATTTACATATTCTAGTGGCTTTAACTATCTAATGCTAGCATATCCTCTTATGGTCCCCCCCCCCCCCCTTTCCTAGATTACTATCAAAAAGATTATAAGACCTTGGATGGTTGGATTTTGGAAGGCTTGATTTTATCCTTTGATGGACAGATCATGCTTGTTTCGTATTTTTCTCCTTGCATTTATGTTGTATTAGTACAAAATGTTCTTAGAAGAGTATTTAAGAAGATTGAAACAAGATTGAGGACTTTTAATGGTCCTTCTGCAGAGAAACAAATTTAGCCATCATTTAGTTGGTGGCAAGTTCTACTAAATTAATGGATGAGGTTGGCTGGATCTTGAGAGTATGCTATCTAATTCAGATCAATGCTTCAAGGGAAGATTGATTTTAGTGCTTTCCTCTAGACCTAGATTCCCTTTCGCACAAAGTGCTTATTACAAGTGATTCCATCAAGAGGATTAGCGGGGAGCTTAAGCATTGGTTTTTTTTTTTTTGGTCTTTCAAATATTTGCAAGTTTTTTCTCATATCCTCGTATTTTGGGGTTTTAAGCTTTGTCTAAGGGATGAAACCTAGATATTGAAATCTTAGATTAGGAAAGTCAATTTTTTCTAATCCTTGATGATTGTACGACTTTTTGCTGTGGAAGTGGATAAGCTCTCAGATTTAATATATTAAAATTCATTGCCGTCTCTACAGATTCATAGAAGGGTGTCCTGAGTTGATGATACTTGGAAGTTGGGTTTCTTGAGAGTTAAATTGCTGAAGAATCCATTTCTCCTTAAAATATCCATTCTTAATCTTTTCCCTCTTCAAATTACCTTAAGATTTGGGAGGCTACTCAAAGGGTTAAACCTTCTGCTTTTATTGTTGTCCATAACAGAACAAGCACACTTATTACGTTGCAAACAAGGAATTTTTATGACAGGGTATCTCTTGTTTGCGTGTTATGCAAACTGCTAAGCGATGGGAAGACTTATGAACTTTCATCTATGCACTGTCATTGTTCTTAGTGTATTTGGAACAAGTCATATGAGAACTTCGCCTAATGGGGAATATTGGGTAAGTCCTTCAAATCCAAAGTTAGCATATGACTGAGAAGTAGGTTTCTTTTTATATGAACATAATCTACTGTGTTTGGTTGGAGCAGAGTGAGAATTTGTTAGCTTGAGGAGTTTCAAAAGCATTAGTTTATATGTAGTTCTGTTACTGTCTGTGATTTAGTTCTGACCTAAGAGAGCCTTTTAGGAGTGCCATTCTATTGAGTTGAAGCAATGTAAAAGATAATTATATTTAGTGTTCTGTTCTGATGGAAGATTTTCTTGCCTTATGTTAGAGATTCTTCTCTTCTGAAATTCATTTTTTCTGCCATTGAATTGAAGTTTGACGGACTGCATTGTTTTCAACAAAAAAAAAAAAATAATATAACTGGATGTGATGTGACATTATGTGGGTGCTGCTTTTTGTCCTTTAAATGCTGGCTCTCATAGTCAGTAAAAAAAGAGGTTTTAAAATATATGAAAGCATATGTTTCAAATTCCCCAGCTGATGCAGCTAATTCCCCAGTATGATGACACTTGAATGGAAATGCAGGCATACCCGTTTGAGGTAGACTTGTAACCCCTCACATAATGTTGCAGGCATACACATTTGAGATAGAGTGGAATATGATTTACCCTGATCCTACCCAATCTTTGGCGGTCGACATTGGAAGTGGTAATTTTTTCTCCTCCTATTCTTACTTTCCATGTTGTTAGGACTTTATTTTCAGAAACATTTCACTGCTGGTTGAGGTATTGGCTGATTACTGTGTAGCCCAATTCCATTATGTGAATTTAGTTTTTTAAACCAACATCCCAAAATGGTACATGTCCTTTTTTTACAATATCTCCTTTTTCACTTTTCTATTTTATTTTCTATGTATATATAAAACCACCATTTCCAGCTTTCCTTTCTCTTCCTATAACTCAAACTTTTAGGTTTCCTTATTATTGGTTGCTCACGTGTCTTTGGGTTTCCCCCGACCTTAATAGGAATATTATTTATGCATGTTTATTTAATTAGTCCTATGTTGCTCAGACTCTTCATTTCACCTCAAGTACCCGTGTCGAATCCTCGACACTCAGACATGGGTGGGACACTCAGACACTTCATTTTGGGCCAAAAAATTGAAAAAGTTCCACAATAGTCGAGTCGGACACTTGGACACGTACCCGTGTCAGACATGGGTACTTGAGTCCGAGCAACACATTTACGTCTTTTGACCTTCTCATTATAAAAAAAAATGTAAGAAGTTAAAATTTGATGGATCCATAAAGGAAACAACTTTTATTGCAACGTGAATTATCTAGAAATTTGGTTTCTGTTCCTATACATAAAATCCTAATATTTGAATGATAGCCCGCACATTAGAAGGGAAAGTTTCATCAAGATTGCACAAAAACTTGTGCTTATTTTCTCATTTCAAGTATTATTCATTTGGTAAGCATGTTCCTAAACTCTTCAACTTTTTAGCTTCATCAATTGAGTGACAGTGACCCTTACTGTTTTATGACAAACCATATCTTGACCACAAAATATATGCTCAAAAACATGGAGTTCATCAATGAGATGTTTGCTCTCGCATTGGAACCATTAGAACGGTATTAGCCATAGCTGCACAAATGGAGTCATTTGTCTATCAGCTTGATGTAAAATCTGCATTTTGTAACAGAGTTTGAGAAGCAGAAGAGCACGTGGAGCAACCACAGTCCACAGGCTTATGAAATTCAAGGGAAAGAAGAGAAAATTAATTGTTTCACGATATTTTCATGACTTGGGACACGTTGATAGGCTGTAAAATTTAATGCTCTTAAAATTTGTTGATAAATTTCGAATTGCTCAAAAGGAGGATTTGGTTGCTGGTGATTCAGATTTATTTACTTGAAGTTTCTGTCATGTTCAGTGGTGTGGGCTGAAAGAACCTAGAATCTTTTTGTTCACTGTTTTTTGTTATCGAATCTGACCCTGAAATGTAGAGGCTAGACTGCAGTTGATTGCTTTCATGAGAAGAACTGAAAGCGAATATGTGTAGTTCTTGTAATTTGTTCATGCTTGCAATTATTTAGTGTGTGTGGTTGGAGAATTAGAATCTAAAAACTTGGAGTTGGCATTAGGTTTCGGCTGTATAGCTCTACCTAATTGGTGTCTTTCAGGTTATTGCAAACAATTTAATCTCAGGTTTCAGCTTAATTGTTTGCTCTACTTCTAATTGCGGAGAGTATGCAATGTCCTTTATGTACATTGTCGTTTCTATAGAATCTTACTTCTTATGTAATACTGATTTTACAAGAAAGAGAGGGTGAATAATCTTTGACTTGATGCAGGAAATGGATTATTTCTCATGGGAATGGCTAATATGCGGAAGGACTTAAATTTTCTTGGTTTGGAGATTAATAAAAAGGTTACTATATGCCCCCTCCCCACAGTGAACCCCTGAATTGGCTGCTATGCAGAAAGGTATTATTTCTCACCCTTTGTATATCCATTTTCAGCTGGTCACACGCTGTCTGGAGTCTGCAGATCAATCAGGACTGAAGAATTTGTATGTATCACTGATTACTTTATATGGAGATGGTGCTTTATGTGTGGGAGCACTTTTCTATTTTTTTAGCTGGAATTCTTGGCAAATTCAATTATTTTCCTTGTTGCATAGGTGAGGGTGGCCAGAGCATTGTCGGTCTACCTTTGTAGTAAAAGGTCAATATTATAAGAGACCTTGTTAATGAGTCCTACACTCTTTTAGCCTAATCTGCTCAGACATTTCACTTATATTAAAACTTAGGTCATGACTATGAAAATGTAGCACCATATATATTCTGAGTTCCATGTGATATCTGTAGTAGAGTCCATCTTTGAATATGATTATAAAATTGAGGTGAGAATAGAGGTTCAAGCCTTGTGTTAGTTCATAGTCGTTTAAGGACTAAGGCCCTGGTCTTTTGGACTGAAATTAGCTGACTTGAATTGAATTAAGCTGAGCTCAACTGAACTGAACTGAAAGTGTGAGAGGAAACTAACTGAACCAAGTACTGAACTGAACTGAAACTAAGGCCATAAGAACAGGGCCTAAATATAAATAGGAAGCTGGACAACTAAGCTTATCTAAAACAGCTTGGCAGTCATTAATACCACTGATGCAGTATGTATCACTTCTCTGGGCAAGCAATTAGTAAAATTTCATATCGTTCAGTGCTGTTATAATTATCAGACCTTTGCTTATCTCATCTAATTATTGTTTGTCTGTGCTAGACACTTCATAGCAACAAATGCCACGTCGTCATTTCAGACCATTGTCTCCAGTTATCCAGGACAACTCGTCCTTGTTTCAATTCAAGTAAGCAAACTTTTCCATATGTAGAATAATTGCTGTTATAGTAACCCCTCCACCAGAAAATATTTCATCAGTTTTATGCTGCGTATTTCTTTGTCAAGATTGTTTTATTGCCTCTGTACAAAGTTACTATGTAGGTTTTGCACTATCAGGCATCCTGTGACATGCTGACAGTTGCTCCTAAGTATGCATGCTAATTGTTGCTGCTCTGCTAGTTGTCAGCTGACTTGTATGCCTGTATGCTGCAGTAGGATTAAGTCTTCTTTATGTTGTCTCCCTTACGGCCTTACTGTTATCTCTCCCTGGCAAAAGAAAATGTCTTCACTATAAGCAGTTGACCATTCAGTACTGTGCAATCTACCCCATCCAGTATACTAAGGCATGGAGAAAATGCCTTTTCTCAAGATCTGTCTGCACTATCACAAGTCACAACTGTAACTAAATTATTTAGCACATCATTTTTCTGCTAATACCCTGCAAAAGTTAAATAGCTCTTATTGTGACATTTTTGCTCGGTGTTCTGTTTGTCAGTCAACATGTTGTATTCATCAGCACACTTATGCCAAACTCATTACTGTCCAAAATTTTCTTAGATATTATGGATAGAGTGGGTTCTGAAGGAGTAGTGTCTTAAGGTTTCAAGAATTGAACGAGTAGAGATGAATGTTCCATGATATACAAAATTGGAGAGTTTTAGAATTACATATAAAATAGACTTCAGTAATTTGCCCATACCGATTACTCAATTTGAATACCTGAATAAGATCTGTACTCAACCTTAAACCAGATAACCTAATCTTGAATACAAGTGAATCTGAACGGAACCAACCCATAGATTAATACGACTAATATAATTGACTTTTTATTTTAAAAAAAAGTAATGGAATGTAGACTCAAATATGACAAAAAGTCCAATAACTTGAACCAAAGCAGAACTGAATCAAATGTCTCATTCCCGGATGTAGCCCAAGCCAGATTAATGCATATAGAACCTGATCTGGATGACCTCCTTTCATATAATACCTCCAAATCTTTCTGACTTTTTTGAAGACTAAACCTTCTTTTAAGGATTACGTTTTGACAATTAAGCATTTCTAGAATTAGTTTTGACGTTCTATAAGTAAACAAAGCTAGTCACTATCATGTTACTAGCTCTGACCGTAATTGACTCAGTCAAATGATGGTTAGCTACAGCACTTGCGCTTCATCATTTGCTGATGCATGCACTGGGCCACTGGCATTCATTTGCATCACCTCCGTCATGCTCTTCAAAATTTAAGAATTTTGGTTCATCATCTCTCTTGCTCTCGCTCTGGCTGTTTTGCTTGCTACAATATAGTCCGCACTGTTTTTTTGTTAGTTCTTAATAACTTAGCAGGTATTTTTTTACTCTTGGCGAGCTTTTTTCCTTATTTTTATTCTTCTCGACATTGTGCTTCTTTTTCATTTGTCACGCGTCACTTTTGTAAAGATTACTGCACACTGTAATCAAGCACAAAAGCGAGCGACCAAACAATGAAAGCAATAAATCAAGATGGATCTACATGGTTTTACATAAAAAAAAGTTGCTTTATACAGGAGTATAAACTCACAGCCAAAGGATAACAAAGTATAATCAATGGAACCAAAGGGATTAAAAACTATGATACTTGGACACGGCATTTTGGCCGGAGTACTGGTGCTGATACGACTCGACATGAATCCGTGTACGAAATACGGGGTGGATATTTCACTTTGCACTCGGACACGGCTAGATCTGGGAGGAGGGGTACTATGGAAGAGAGAGATATCCAATTACCTTATTTGTAAACTCTAGATCTAATAATTCTACGAGAAATATGCAATTTTATTTCTCGAGATATTGGGGCTTTTACTCGGGAGGTTGAGTCATTTGCAATTAGGGTTCATATTGGCACTAGTACCTGGCAAAATGTCGTTCCTAGTATCATAGCTTGTGACAATATCGGAATATCCATCTAACTGGTTTGTTATTTCGTTCAGTGTCCCAACCCTAATTTTAATCAGCCTGAGCATAGATGGAGGATGGTGCAAAGGTCACTTGTTCAAGCTATAATTAGTGAGCTTGCTCCTGGAGGAAAGGTATGATAATCTTACAGCAGCATCTTAATCATTTTCTTTCTTTTTTTGTTTCCCTTTATTTAATTGAAATTTCAGTAACCATACACTTGATTGACTAGCATAGCAACTTTCCAGTCAAATACCTTGTATTTCTGCATCATTATGATGTTTATGTTTATGTTTATGTTTATGTTGGCGACAAACAAAAGACCATAAATCAATTATGTGCTACCCTATACTCCAAAAACAGGTCTGGGGAATGTGGAAGGGGGGTGGGTTGATGCTTGAACACTTTCTGACAAGCTGTTAGCTCACAAATTACGACTAATCTCACAATAACTATTAAAATGACTGCCGTTTGTATGAATCAAATCTCGAGTCTTCTGCTATTGATGTAAAACCACTTTTTGATCTTCTGACTATGAATCTGACTTAAGTTCCCCCCAATTCTTTGACTAAATTTTAGGTGTTTCTTCAGTCTGATGTTGAAGAAGTTGCAATGAGAATGTGCAAGCAATTCTTAGAGAAAGGAAAGGAAAAGCTTGACGTTGTGTATGACGACATGGACATGGTGCCTGGTCCTGGAGGATGGCTTGAAGATAATCCATTTGGAGTTCGGTCTGATTGGGAAAGCCATGTTCTTGCTCGTGGGGATCCCATGTACAGATTGATGCTCTGTAAAAGATAGCTGCTAATGTAGAAAGACAATATTCCTTTGATAGGCTATAAAATGCCAACCTCATATGATAGCATTTGGAAATTCGTTATACAATAAAGCAAAATTCCCTTGTGATATTTTCTTCTACAGTTAATTACAGCATATGAAGCCCTTCAGACATCAAAATTCCAGGTTCGAGTCCGATCAGGCTTCAAACAAAGCAAAATGTCACACATCAACCCTCCCCTAGAGCAGCGCTGAGCCGTAGGCGTAGACTGGGCGACCTGCGCTGGCCCAACGGCAGCCCAAAATGCCCTAAGGCATCTGATAGGGCAAACAAACTCCAAATGGGCCCAAATTTTGGGGTCCGCAATATTTTGGGCCATTAAAAATAATGGTCGAGCCAGAAATTGGATTTGAGGCCCACAAACAGGAGATGTTGCACGGAGATATTTCGGGAGAGCAATAGTGCATGGAAGCTTCTCGAAGAGCCTTGTAAACTCCCTTTGTACATAAGCTTTGTCTAGTGTCTAGAAGGTTCTAGGAAACCTTGTGTAGAAGCCTCTAATTGAGGAGGTTTAAGAACACTCTAGAACTAGGGTAGGCAAGGTTGGAGCCTATAAATAGGCATCCCCCTCATTTGTACAAAACATACAAAAAAAGCTCTCCTTTTGTATTCTTTAAGTTCTCAATACAAAGCATTCTTTTAAGCATCTTTCTTGTGCTCTAGCTTCCACACTTAGTAAATTTCGTAGCCACATAGCCTAGCCAGCTTATTTGGTGGCCTTGTCTAGTAGTCCGACGGAAGTGTGACGCTAGAAGGCAGCGTGGAGCGACGAAAAAATATGTCCGCACGTGACAAAAAGCTCGCCCTACCTGTATTGCTGTATTGGCAGGACTTAAACTTGATACCTAGACGTCGAGAACGACTCCCTGTGTTGTAGAGCATCAAACAATTCTTTGTAATAATAAATCATCTACATATATCTGATTTTGTCATCTTGTTTACATCTTAAATTTGTTTTGTATCTCATTTGCTAAATCTTTTTTATATCGAACAAGAGCATGAGATATGTAAAATGAGCGAACTTATTTCTCAAAATAGCAAATATTGATATCTCATTTGCAGAAGCTATCCTAAAATGAGCAAAGTTTGTTAAACTTGTTCCTAAGATGATCAAATCAGGAAGTTGTTATGAGGTCAAATAGAAAATGAGCAAAAGTGTGTAAAATGAGCAAAGGTGTGAGTGTGACATTACATATAAGCAAAATTATACCTAAAATGAGCGATGGTACATTAGGTAGTACATACTCTCTTCGTCCTGTAAAAGTGTTACATAACTAAAGTAACACTAAGTGTTATCATAAACTTTTAAAAAAGTGTTATCATAGACTTTTAAAAAAGTGTTATCTAATAACATAGGTAACACGGGTAGATGTAACACCCACTTAAGTGTTACTTATAGTATATTATATACATGTGAACAAAGAAGGCACCAACATAAGGTAATTTTTTGTAGTAAGAAAGCAATGTAATATCAGCAAAAAATAATGTGGAAATAGTCTCAGACAGTTTTATATTCATATCCATCCTTTTTGACTATATAGTATCAAGGTTTTGAGCTACTCCCACATGGACCGAACATGAAGTCCAATATGCTGAATTTGAATCGCCACGGCTCTTTCATCAGTGTCTCTTATGACCTTGAACTCTGTCTCAAATTTATCCCCTGAAAAAATTAGGAATAACGTTATATTTTATAAATGGTGAAAACGATATAATTTAGAAGTTATATTTAATACCTTCATAATCAATGAACTCGATCGTCAGTCCCTTCTCCGACCGTTTGTATTCCAAGTCTAGACCATCTATAGTGAAACAATGGATAGCAAGATTATCCAAATCCGAAGAATCTGCTGATTGATTAATGATCAAACCACCGCGACTATTAGTCTTGATATTGCTCATAATATTTGGACATAAGTCTTCAAATCCATAAGGTACAATTTCGAATGCCACAGGGATATAGTGGTTTTGATCTCACCACATTCAGGTTCACAAACATGACATATTCCCGTATAGACATCTAGCATATAAAAGAAACTGTTATACATCTTCGAATGCCATAGAGATAAGAGAAGGAACTCCAACATTGCTCAATATCTAAATCTAACTCCCTAATTTTTTGGGATGAATTATTTCATCCTCCACCAACTGTACCACTTGCACTTTGACAAGGATGTACTTGTGACTTGTGATGCTACATAGTAAAACAGCTTACATATCCCAATTCCCAGCAAACAAAAACATTTGATGCAATTTTTTATGCTTAACAGAACCCAGACCCATTTCTCTTTCAACCTCTTTAGCCTTTAGCCGATTCCAATGCCCATTTAGCTCTTTTCTATCATTTGAAAATTGGAAGTTAAGCTTCTTCATACAAATACTATACAGAGTACTAAATATGCTACTTTCGTGCTAGAAATTAAAAGACAACTTTGCAATGTAAATTTTATAGTATTTTTTATATACTCTTTTTCAGAATACATCGTTTAAGTAATCACCATAATATGACTTACTATATTTCTAGAGAAAAACTCTCATCAAGAGAGACTAGCAACTTTCATATAAGAAATAAAACAAAACAAACTACACTCTTACTATATACTTTTATTTCTGTTTATGTATTTGTAACTAAATGCAAACACTATATGGTATATATATCAAAGGAACAAAACGTGGATTATGGACTAGGGTGCACAATGCTCATTGTGCACCCAAAAAGAACATACAATTAATACAAAAGAACATGAACTTTTTTCAACAACTTTTCTACTTTAAAAAAGAACACACGGCTTAAAATTAAAGAACGTGTAAATCTATATTTATAAAAGAACAAATGTTATAATGAAAAGAACATATAGTAAATGAACATCTACCCTTAAGGTAAAAGAACATATATCTTTTAAATTTAAATTTGAAAAAGGAATCTTTACTTGCAAAATTTAAGGAAACAAATAACAATAATTTTTTTAAATTATAGACTCTAAAAATAATAAAACGACGTAGTTTAGAAAAGAGTGCACCATGCTCTACATGGACTTGGGTGCATGTACTTATTTGCGCCAAAGGAAGGTCATTGCTAATTATCGAGTTCACTCATGGTACACCCGGGTGTACCATGAGCATGGTACACCCTGGTATTTTTGTAATAAACTACAACTTCAAGGGGCACGTTCGTAATTTTGCCTTCTCTCTCCTCTTCCTCTTCCCCATGTTTTACTCTTCCGCGTGCTTTCACTGTCATTTTTCCCGGCGATGCTGCCGCTGCTCATTTCTACTCCTCTATCTCTCACCGCCGGCAAAAAGTAAAGAAAAACAAAACCCATAAAAATGGAGATGTCAGCCATGAAAGAAAACTCGAGGAAGCAGCCACAATTCCGACGATGCCATTGTTGCTCGTTTGTTCTATTCTTGTTATTTTGCTCATTGTTGTTCATTTGTTTAATTGTTCAGTTGTTGTTATTTCAATTCTTCTCTCTCCTCCTTCTAAACCTTCCAAACACAATAATGGAGACCTAAAATTCGCGAAAAAAAAGAAGAAATTTTCAGATCTGAAATTGAGGAAGATGATGATGAGCAAATGACAGAGTTTGGGTAAAAGTGTGCTCATTTTCTTAAATGAGTATAAATGCTTGTTCATTTTGCTCATTTGCTCATTATATTCATTTGTCAATTTTACTCATTTGCTCATTTTGCTCTTTGTTGATTTTGCTCATTTGCTGAAAATAGCCTTGGGTCTACCATGTCTACCATGAGCATGGTACACCCAGGTATATTATAAAGATTCTCCTAATTATCTGTTAGAATGGTTATGTTTCCCTGTGATCAAGTGACACCTTAGGGTGCGTTCTGTTCAACTTAAAAAATTAAGTTTCAGGTCCAATAAGTTCAGATAAATTCAAATAAGTTCAGATAAGTTGCAATAAGGTCTAATAAGGGCAATAAGTTTCAATAAGGTCTAATAAGGTCCAATAAGTTCCAATCAGGTGCAATAAGTTCCAATCAGGTCTATTAAGGTCCAATAAGTTCCAATCAGGTCTAATAAGGTCCAAATAGTCAATGTTTAATAAACATTTGTATTATTGTCCATTATTTTGTCATTCATAATTTAATATCACTATTAGCTGATTATGTTATTATTAGAATTTTAATTAAAGTACCACAATGATTATATAGTATTATACTTGTATTAGTGTCTATTATTTTATTATTTATTTGTATTATGTCTATTATTTTATTATTTATTTGTATTATGTATTATTTTATTATTCATATTACTATTAGCTGATTATGTTATTATTAGAATTTTTTATTAAAGTACCACAATGTATAGTATTATACTTGTATTATTGTCTATTATTTGATTATTCATATTGTTATTAAATAATATTATAATCATAGTCAAATAATTAAGGTTAACAATAATAATAAGTGAAAGTATTGGGTCAGACCGTCTGACCAATGCTTATTGTCAGACGGGCTGAGCCCAAAACTCAAACTAACTATATTTTTTTGAACACATGCGAAGCAGCTACCTTTGAAAAAGGTATGATTGTTAAATACCTACCTTTGACATTTCTCGTAACATATAAGTAGCTTAAATCCTGATCCAAGAGTGTCAGTTGTTGTTTCACAAACATTGCCTCTTCGTGTTCCATGTTTTTTCTATGGCAGATCGTAAATCATACACGAGTACTTCGTTTCTTCAAGATTGAATAGTCTGTGGAATAACTTGTGCTTTCCACTGGAAAAAATAGTACAGCTGCCTGCTTGGATAACCACAATTGTGGAGTTTCAGTGGGTTTTCTGGGAGCATATATGCCATGGAATACGATTCTTCTAAGGCCACCATTTATGAGAGTGAACCCCATCCTAGATTGGTCTTATAGGTTTGTGCTCTCCATATCAGAAGAATGTTGTTTCTTCTTAGTGTTGTTTCTTTTATTTCTTTTGTTTATTGTTTGAGTTGAATGTTTTCAGTTGCTTTTTTATTTTTCTTTCATTTAGTCGAATTTTTCTTTTCAGTTAGTCGAATTATTCTTTCAGTTCGTTGGTCTATTCTTTCAGTTGGTTGGTTTATCCTTTCAGTTGGTTATTTTATTCTTTCAGTTGGTCTTTTTATTCTTTCAGTTAGTTCTTTATTTCTTTCAGTTAGTTCTTTATTTCTTTCAGTTAGTGTTTTATATGTTTCAGTTGGTGTTTAAAAATACTTGAAACCAACTGGAAAAAAAAGACTAACTGAAAAAAATGAAGACTAACTGAAAAAAATCAAGACTACCTGAAAAAAAATGAAGACTACCTGAAAAAAATGAAGACTACCTGAAAAAAAATGACCTAAGTTACTTTCATTTAGACCTAAGTTACTTTCAGTTAGACCTAAGTTACTTTCAGTTAGACCTAAGTTATTTTCATTTAGACTACTAACTGAAAAAAATGAAGACTAACTGAAAAAAAATGAAGACTACCTGAAAAAAAACTGAAGACTACTTGAAAAAAAATGAAAACTACCTGAAACTCAAGCTAAGTGAAGTGGTCCGACGGGCTGATTGTGTCGGACGAGTCCGACACAATACGAACACTAATAATAATCATTATAATTACAATATTTTGCAATTCGTCTTTAAATAACTAGAGATAACATGTTTTTGTTACTAATAACAATGAAAGATATAAATGTAGAGTGAGAGATAATGAGTTAATACATTCTACTACCTTCACATAAATGAAAGTGGGTGAGAATTTTTCATGTGCCAATTTTAACTTGTTAGCAATAAATGTTAATCAACTTTTGATTTTCCACTAGTGCTTTATAAAATCAAAACAAGAGTATTAGATATATTAGTGGTCAAAGTTATGTATAGACAAATATATAAATAGTAAATTTTTTTTGTTAAATTAATTATCATAAGAGATAATTAATAATAATTATTTTTTAAAAGGAAAATTTTTAATAATTATTACTTCATAATAAATTTTGAGGGGTAGTATTTATGTTAGGGGTAATATTTATGTTATTAATGGTCAAATTTTTTGTCTAATAAGGTCAAATAAGTTTCAATCAGGTCAATTAAGGTCTAATAAGTTTCAATCAGGTCCAATAAGGTCTAATAAAATCAGGGCCAATAAGGTCCAATAAGTTTCAATAAGGTCAATAAATTCCAATAAGGTCCAATAAGTTCCAATCAGGTTCAATCAGGTCCAATAAGTTGAATCAGGTCCAATCAGGTTTAATTAGTTCCAATAAGTTCAGTTCAGGTTCAATAAATTCAGTTCAGATAAGGTCCAATAAGTTCAGGGCCAATAAGTTGAATATAACGCACCCTTAGTTTTACATTAATATGAATATGTCGATTGTAATTTTCATATTTCTCATTACACATGCATTCTCTACATTATGTAAGAACATTATATATTCAATAAAAGATGCATTAGTTTTAAAAACCTGAGATTGAAGGATAAAGTGTGGGCTATGAATATCTTCTGTTGATGATCTTCCTAATTCATGAGTTTCAAATTCAGTAATTTGACAGGTCTTAATAATACTTACATCCAACCTTGGCTCAATGTCAATTGCAACTAACACAAATTTTTTACCAATGTTTCGCAAGCGTACTCGCTCAACAAGATGAAGCACAACATCAACATATTCACCCTCCATCATTGGTGATCGAAATTAACAGCTAATAGGAACCAACTAATGTATAAATTGATAGATAATTTTTTCTTGATAATTTATATATTATAAAGGCAAGAATCCAGGAGATAAAAACGTAGCACAACAAACTTAGCTAAACCTAAACTAGAATAAAGGAGAAGCAAGACAATCTGCTAACAATATATTGACTTGATGGGTAAGTCTTATTCACTAGGATTAAATTAAGGAAAGCAGGAAACTACTCTAACAAACTCAATAATTCAAATTGTTACTCAATTGTGAATTATCCTCTAATATAAATAACCCTAACAATAGACATGTGTTAAGTTTAGATTAATTTCTCGTCCCTCTTTTCATTTATCGAATCAATATATTTATATACATCGGGGTCCTAGAGTCCTATCTTAGGAATAACAACCTATTCCTAATTCTATCTTAAATACTCAATATATATATATTTATCTTTTAGAGAGTCCGAACACCCTCCCTCAAGTCAAAGCGTGGATTATGCACCAGGGTGCACAATACTCATTGTGCACCCAAAAAGAACATATCATTTATATAAAAGAACACGGACTTTTTTCAACAATTTTTTTACTTTAAAAAAGAACACACGAGTTAAAATTAAAGAACGTGTAAATTTATATTTATAAAAGAACAAAGGTTATAATGAAAAGAACATATAGTAAATGAACATTTACACTTAAGGTAAAAGAACATATACCTTTTAAATTTAAATTTGAAAAAAGAATCTTTAGTTGCAAAATTTAAGGAAACAAATAACAATAATTTTTTTAAATTACAGACTCTAAAAATGATAAAACGACGTAGTTTAAAAAAGGGTGCACCATGCTCTACATGCACTTGGGTGCATGTACTTATGGGATAGTGCAAATCACGAACGCCCAACTTGGACAACAAAAACTCAAACTGAGTCCTACCAAGCGCCTTTGTAAAAATGTCTGCCAACTGAAACTTGGTAGGAACATATGACAGACTCACAAGACCCTTAGTGACGTTGTTTCGTACGTTCATGAAACACCGGATTCTTGGCAATATATAACGCAGATTGACTATCACAATATAATCGCATTCCTGCATAGGGGTGTTCGCGGTTTGGGTTGGTGCGGTTTGGGATGTAACCCAACCCAAACCGCAAATATATGGTTTGACATTTTTGCAACCCAAACCGCACCGCGCTTTTGCCCAAACCAACCTAAACCGAACCGCGCAAAACGGTTTGGTGCGGTTTGGTTTGCGGTTTAACCATTTTTTCCTCCGCGACATTAATATTGTAATGTAAGAGTAAAAAAAAATGTTAATAAGAGTCTAAATAGATATAAAGTTGACTTCAAAATTAAACATAAATAATGATTTATCAAAAGTGTTAAAATTCTTTACCTCAAACTTCTTTTTTTAGTTTTATACTTGTATGCCACCGTGTCAAGTGTATTTAATTTTTTTTTTTTAAGAAACATATAAAATTGCGGTTTGCGGTGCGGTTTTGGTTTACAAAAATTAAAACCCAACCCAAACCGCAAACCGCGGTTTGCTTGAAATCATAACCCAAACCGCAATTTCAAAACCGCAAACCAATCCAAACCGCGAAAAAACGGTTTGGGTTGCGGTTTGGTGCGGTCCAGATCGCACTCTGAACAGCCCTATTCCTGCATGATGCTGAACTCCAAGATCACCTAGGAGCTGCTTCAACCACTTTAATTCACAAACAATAGCAGCTATAGAGCGATATTCTGCTTGTGCAGACGACCGAGACACTGTAGGCTGCTTCTTAGTTTTCCAGGAAATAGGAGAATACCCTAGTAGGACAAACCACCCACTCAAGGATCTTCGAGTAATAGGACAACTAGCCCAATCCGAATCGCACCACCCCTTAAGGCGTAAATCACTATCAGAATGGAATAAGATGCCCTGTCCTGGATTTTCCTTCAAATATCGAACCACCCTTAAAGCGGCCTACCAACGAAGAACCTTAGGAACCTGCATAAACTATGATAAAATGTGTACAGAATATGCCAGATCAGGCCTTGTAACCGCAAGGTTAATTAACCTGCCCATCAATCTGCGATATTTTTCTGGATCATCAAACAAAGGGCCATCAGCCACAGCAAGCTGATGGTGTTGCTCCATAGGAAACTCTGCAGGTTTGCCTCATAACAACCCGGCCTCATCTATAATATCCAAGGTATACTTCCGTTGATTCATAAAAATTCCCTGTGGCCCCCTGGCAATCTCAAGACCAAGGAAATACTTCAAAGCCCCCAAATCCTTCATTTTGAAACATTTACCGAGGTAAGCTTTGAAGTTCAGTAAAGCTTCCTGATCATTTCCTGCAATAATCATATCATCCACGTATATAAGAACATTCAACTGAACCTTGTTTCTGGTTAAAGTAAACAAGGAATAATCTGAGTAAGACTGCTGAAAATCATAAGCCTTCAAAGCAGTAGCCAATTTTGCAAGCCAACATCTACGTGCCTGCTTCAACCCATACAATGATTTTTTCATCCTGCATACGAGTTAGTATTGTTCCCTTAAAAACCAGGCGGAATTTTCATATACACTTCTTCCTCCAAATCCGCCGTGTAAGGATGCATTGTGGACATCCATCTGATGAATATCCCATTTCTTTATTGTCGCAATGGCCAGGAAAGTTCGAACTGTAGTCATTTTTGCGGCAGGAGCAAATGTTTCGTTATAATCAATTCCTTCCACCCGATGATGGCCAAATATCACTAATCTAGCCTTCAACATCTGAAGGTTTCCTTTCTCATCATATTTTTCCGTATACACCCACTTGCTCCCCAAGGCCTTCTTGCCGGGAGGAAGGGGTTGCAATTCCCATGTGCCTTGATCCTCCAGAGCTTGTATCTCAGCTCCCATGGCATTACGCTACCCTTCATGTTTCATAGCTTCTTTAAATGACTTGGGAGGGCTCCCTACAGATATAGCTGCTAGAAATCTGCGATGTTTATTATCAGAAAATTTTTCACAGCTAACATGATGTGTAATAGGATAGGGAGTACCTGAGGATGATGTCGAAACAGATGCCTGAGTTGATGAACTTTTCTCTTTCACTACCGTATGAGTTACAAAATCATGCAACCTTTTATTCGGGATTTTGGTGTGTTTCCTCCTTCCCAGTACCTCAACATCTTCCTCGCTACACCCTCCCTACATTTGCGCCCCCCGAGAGGGCTCTCCATTCGACGCTCCAAGACCCAGTGGGGTTCCCACACCCTGCGCCACACCCCCGAGGCCATATCATGCGGCACATCACCCCCCGTGTCCTTAGTGCCACCATCCGCCGGCACGGGGATAGCAACGCAAGGCATAGGCACCGCCTCCTCACAGTAGTCCCCACTCTGATCAACTGTAGTGGACACTGGTAATGGTTCCGACACACCAAAGGGGTGCTTATGTTCAATAAACTTCACATCCTAGACACAAAGTATTTCTTGGTTTCTAAATCATATAGTTTCTAGCCCTTTTGAGTACACGAATAACCAAGAAAGACACAACGTCTGCTCCTACATGCAAATTTATCACCCCCATGAGAAATATTATAGGCATAACACAAACAACCAAAGATATTGATATCTGTCATCATAGGTGGCTCACCAAATAAACACTCATAAGGGGTCTTAAAATCAAGAACAACAGAGGGGGTTCTATTAATCAAGTGGCAAGCGACCTGCACACAATCCCCCCAAAATTTTAATGGAAGATTAGCCTGGAACCTTAAAGCACGTGCAACATTTAAAATATGGCCATGTTTTCGCTTCACTCGACCATTCTGTTGTGGGGTTTTTACTCAAGAAGTCTCAAAAATTATCCCTTGTTGCATAAAATAAGGCTTAAGGCAATTAAATTCAGTGTCATTATCACTGCGCACATATTTAATTTTCTGGTCAAATTGACGACCAATCAAAGCTACAAAATGCAAAAACATAGTCTCAACTTCCAATTTATTATATAGTAGATATGTCCAAACAGAACAGGAAAAATCATCCACAATTGTCAAAAAATAGGAAGCACCACCCGTAGACTTAGATCGATAGGCCCCCCCATAAATCACAATGTATTAATTTGAAAATCCGACTAGCTCTACTATTACTCTTAGGAAAAATAGTTCTAGGTTGATGAGTACGAAAACAAACATCGCACCCATCTTTATTGCAAGTACTAAGACTAGATGGACTCACACAGGGTAAATGCCGCAAAACTTTCTCCGAAGGGTGACCCAAACGCTTATGCCAGATATCAATAGATGCCAGGCCATCCCCAACATTGATCTTCACCTTTGGAACTCCCTGGAAAAAGAAAAGTCCATCTTCCCGCTCACCCGCTCCAATCAGCGTCCTTGTCTTGGGGTCCTGTAAGACACATAAGGTTTTAGTGAACTGAACTATACAATTGGCAGATTCGAGTAATTGCGGTATGGAATTCAAATTACAATCAAGGTTAGGAACAAATAAAACATTATGAAGCTTAAGATTTCTAGGTAGATTCACTTCTCCTTCATGATCTGGCAAACCCACCGGACAACTAGAAATTTTTCGTACAGCACACAATTGCGAAAACTTTCCGGTCACATGATGTGTGCCACCCATATCAATAATCCACAAACACTCACCTGTCATACGATCCTTTGGTTTAGGCAAGTTCAACAAACCCAAGAGATTCTGCCATTGTTCAGTGGTAATGCCGGCAAGTCCGACACTTACAGGATCACGTGGCTGGGAGCCACCTCCACTCGGCTTGTCATGCGAGCCACCACCGCCAGCTATGTTCCTGTTGGCACGTGCTGGTGGTGCACATCTGCCGCCGCGGCCGCGCCAGCTCTGCCGCCTCAACTCGCCCCTCCACGCCGGCCACGAGGGCGGTCCCCCTACCATTCGGGGTACCCTATTAACTCGAAACAACCGGTGATGTAGTGGCCTTCTAGGTGACAATGAGAGCACGTCACAGAGTCATTGGGTAATCGAGATTTTGATCGAGTTTCAACCTTAAACGCCAAGGAGTCACCCCAAGGAAGAGGCGCGGTTGCCCCTCAAGCGCTCTTCTTGAGCGATGATTTGATAAGCACGAGCCACTGTGGGTAAAGGTGTCTGCGCGAGAAGATTAGATCGAAGGGGGCCATAACCATCATCAAGGCCAATTAAGGAACGATGCAAATGATCGTCTGAACGTTGTTGCTCAAGAAACCGAACAACTTCACACTGCGCACCACCCTTAGAGCAGGTAGGCGCCACTTCCTGGGAGGACAACTCGTCCCACAGACGAGTCAGACGCCCAAAATAATCTGCCAAAGGTTCCGACGATTGCTGCCTGCAATCACTAATCTGAGATTTGAGTTGACAAATTCGAGTGCCATTAGAAACACAATAACATTCCTTCAGATGAGCCCACAATTCATGAGCAGTTTCGTAGAACGAAACGGTATTACGAATATTCGGAGAAATAGTATTTAATAGCCAGGAAACAAGGATAGAGTGAACCGTGCTCCAGTCGGCCAATTTTTCCGGTGTAGTAGGTTTGGTAGTAGTTCCTTCCAAGAAACCAAGCTTTCGTTTGGCATTCAAAGACATGCGAATCGCGCGTGCCCATTCATCAAAATTATCATCTTTCAACTGTATTGGAGTAATTAAGGTTCCTGGATTATCATTCGAGCCTAGAAAGTAGGCTGGATCGGGTTTAGGAAGCGGGGATTCTGTATTTTCCGTCATTAGGACGCGCCGAGCACCACGGGAATAGGTGCGTAGAGGGGAAGCAATGTTGTTAAAAAAAAAAAGATTTCGAAAAAAACAGGGTATGTTGGGCCGACTGGAGTTCAAGAAATTTCGAGGGCTGTGGTTGGGTTTTTTTCTGGGTTCCTTCTGTTGATGGGTGCAAAGGTGCGAGTGTTTCTGGGTGTTGTTCTTGGTTAAAAAATTTCGAGATCTGCTGTTTATGGGTAAAAAATTTTGAGATATGTTGTTTTTGGGTAAAAAAACTTTTCGAGTTCTTCTATTTCTGGGTTCAAAGGTTCGAGTGCTTCTGTTTGTGTTTCTGGGTTAAAATTTTTTCGAGTTCTTCTGTTTGTGGGTTCAAATTTTCAAGTTCTTCTGTCTTTTTTTTTCTGGGTTCGGTTTTTCTGATTTTGGTGGAGAGGAATTTGCAGGCTCTTGATACCATGTTAAGTTTAGATTAATTTCTCGTCCCTCTTTTCATTCATCGAATCAAGATATTTATATACATCGGGATCCTAGAGTCCTATTAGGAATAACAACCTATTCCTAATTCTATCTTAGGAATAACAACCTATTCCTCATTCTATCTTAAATACTCAATATATATTTATCTTTTAGAGAGTCCTAACAACATGTAAGAAAATTACCTGCAACCCATAAACCTGGGAGAAGATTAGACTCCAAGTATCCATGTTGATTCAATTCCTTGATACTAAGCTCATGATCTAGTGCTCCTACCCATACGCTTGGTGACATAATCACACCCCCAAGCTTCGCTCCAGCTGCCATGCATTTTATTTGACATCTATTTGGAATTATTAACAAGCATGCAAGCAATAAAAGGTGAATACGAATAAAATGTTGGTTCAATTCATACCAATTTGACAGTAATCGTCGATATAGATCGGATTGTATGCAAGAGGTGGCGCAAATACAGCATGATACCAGGGCCGTATTTGGGCATGGGCGAGAGGGGCATATGCCCAGGCCCCAAAACACATAGCCCAAATAAGTAAAGGTAAAAGAGAATAAAAGGAAAAATAGAAAAAAATGGAAAAGAAAAAATCACTGCATATGCTGCCGACAATTAAGCTTATTGCGAATTAAGTTTCTTATTCAATTCTCCCACTTGTTTTTCAATTCAATGTCAAACGCTCAAAATTTTCGGGTAATTTCTCTCTTTTTTTGCAATTTTTGTTCTTTATTCGATTTTTTTAGGTTTTGCAAATTCTGAATTTTATTACTTCATCTTTCGACCAAGAATTATTATAATTATTTGAGAATTTCAATGACACACTGTGTTTTTTCATAGTAACTAAGTATTATACATTAAATCAATTTGATTTTTCTAAAACTTGAATAAGATTTGTAAAATCAGATTGTTGTTAATTAATTTTAATGAACGACTGAAATCGAAAATAGATTGGGCCATAGAAATAGACAGATTAGGCCATGAAAATATGTTTTTATTTTTATATCATGTTGTAGACCCTTAAAGGTTGTTAATGCATATAAATTTCAATTTTTCCTTCGTTTTTAGTCTTATACTCCCACTTGTATTTTCGTTTAATATAAAATTTTGATATTTGTATATTGTAGAACTGCATAATGAATCGGAGTAATAAAATGATAAATTTAATTTTACCCATAGTGTTTTTTGTTCTGAATAAGTTTAGATTAGTTCATAATATTTTATTAAAAATAGTGCAAAGCAAATTAATTAAAAAGAACAGACCCTTAATCTATAATTTTTTTTAATAAAATTTTGATATTATTTAATATAAAGTTCAATCATTTTTTATCACTTTATTTCGGTCCAGGTTAAATTTTTCCCGCCTTTGGTCCTTCTATAATGGATGGTTGTAACTTTATTTGTAATTTCTTTATTAATCAATTAATTGTGCATCTTTTCAATTTCTTTTTTTGGTTTTCTGATTGACATATTAAATGATCAAGTACTTACATCCTTATTTTAACGTCTCTTTCAAAAATTTCGGACCAAAAAATTGTTTATTTTTCGGTCTAGACCGAAAAATAAAACATTCAAAAAACTTGGAATTAATCAGGGCCCTAATATGTAGGCTCACCCTTGGGCCTCCAAAATCTCAGAAACGGGGATACATGATACGTATCTTTCCACGTCCCGTCATCCATATTAAAATCTCCGTCAATCGGCATTGTGATACCAAGGTCACGTAACAAGAACTCCTTCCAAAATGTGTCATCAATGACAATTGCAAACCATCTCCAAGAACATATCAGGTTACAGAGTGACCTTATATCTAACTTTAATGCAATGTTCCTCCATATGTCCTGACTATACTCTGCCATCACTTTGCTAAAAAAAATACTCTGCCATAACATTATGTAGTATGTAGCAAAGACGTGAAACACATATATATTCAAATACAATGCCAACATACATTATTATTGTTGGTAAAATTAGAAGAGACACAAAACAAGGAAAATGTAAAGGTATAACAGCGGAAGAGTATAAACAAACTAAATTTATGTTTTATTCACAAACAACTACATTACATAAATGACTTACATTAAGATACCTATTATATAGACACACAAGACCTACGATATGACTCCCTAAACACTAATAACTAGCTAGAGAAAACTGGGGATAATGATTCACTCACTATACCACTAATAACAAACTAACAAATAACAAAAACTGACATTAGACTAAGAAAACAAACTCCGATCCCTAAATCAATGTGTAAAGAGTTTTGAATCACTCCAATTATTAGATGTGAACACAGTAGAATTCTATTAACAAACCACAACAAACGAAATTCAACCAAAAAACGATGTAATAGTATAATATCTCTAATTGAAGTTTTTAAAATGTAAATAACCAATTCAATTAAGGAGACAATAGAAGAAAAATTTACAGATAAGAAAGGGAAATGAAAATGAAAGAGATTAAAAAATAACATACATTATTATAAGATGTAAAGAACAGTATAATTCTATTAACAAACAACAACAAACGATATTCAATTCACAAACACCAATCTAATAGTATAATAATCTCTAATTGGAGATTTTCGAAATGTAAATAATCAATTTAAAGACACAATAACGAATTATCATGAAAATCGACCCACATTTTGAGTTAACATAGAGCGCCAATCACAACAAAAGAGAGATGAATTTTACCTTAAATTGGATTTTTTTGATCAAATTCTTCAGAAAATTTAGCAAATGATACAAGAAATGGAGATCAAAAATGGAGGAGAGAGTAACAAAATAACAGAGTTCAACACTATGTTTCGCGATATTTTTCGTTGAAAATGAAAAGTGAGAGGGTGCTGTTATGTGGGTTTGTCTTGCGCAATTATATTTTGACACGTGTTATATAGTTTGTTATATTCAAACAACCCTTCTTTTCCTTTTTTTTATAATTAGCAAACAAATATTAGATATGATAATGCATTATAGGGAGCTTGGTGAAGTTGCATTTTAAATGAATATTGTCATTGGTGAATGGAATTATGACATACATTCAACAAACCCAATCTCTATTCTATATGTCAAGAGGGGTAAAATAGAAAAAAACAAAAACAAAAAAAAGGGGTAACTACCAATCTTAAAAAAATAGAAAAAGGAACAATAAAAAGGGAACTACCTAATTAATTAAAAAAAATAAAAAAGATGAAAAAAAAGCCACTACAAAAAGAAAACGGTCAAAAATTTAAAAAATCCTCATTTTATTATATGTAATTAGCAATTAATTTAATTTTCTACATATAAAACTAATGTTTCAAATGTCGTCTCAGTTAAAATGATCAATTAAATGTTGTCTTAGTTTTTCCAAGCGTCACTCTAACTAGGATGACATTTCCCCAAAAGGAAACCTAGGTCCATACTAATATTAGTATAGACTAGTGGTTGGAACGTGTAAATTGGTCTACAGGCTACAACTCTTTAGTCTTTACCGTCTTGTTAGCTTTGCATTTATTAAGGATAATGGTCATTCACAAAGTTTCAAGTGGAAGAAAATTCAAATAGTTGTGGAAAAAAAAATGGAGGGCCATTTAATAATTTGAGTAGTTGCAAACATAAATATGATGCAATTAGAAAGGTTTGGCATAATTAGCGTATAGTTAGATCGTCGAAAACTGGTTTAGGATGAGATGAATGGTGGCAAAGAAATAACAAGGTGTAGTCGTTACTACTATGATTCGATAATAATTTTTTCTAGGGTTGATTTGTCTGTTTGTGGGTAGAATGGGGAGGGATATTCAGCAATACTGCTCTCCAATTCAAAACCAATGCTAATAGATGTTGTTTTTAACCCAAAGTGGAAAATATTAAACTTAAAACGTCTTAAACATTACAACCAAATAAAGCATTAAACTAAGTAAACTCCTATTACAGACCAAGCGAAAAGTACTAGTGGAAAGAAACCAGCTAATCAAGTCATTGGGTTGACAAGCTCCTGGATGTAGTCTTGAATCACGCATTGGGGAGCAATGAAATGATCGTTCTTGTCTTCATTCATTTCCATGCCAAACTTGGCAAGTTTGTGAGCCACAACATTTGTGTCACGCCTAGCACGGAGAACCACCACAGTCCAGTCCTGCAAGAGCTTGACCATATCGTAGATAAGTGCATTGAGTTCATGATGAGGCAGATGTTGGGCACGATCAATCATGAGATTAAGAGCTTATGCATCCGTCTCGACCTCAAGCCGATCAATACCAAAACCTCTAGCTACTGACAAACCCTCTCTTATCGTCATAAGTTCTGCTGCAGCAGGGTTAATGGCATGAATAGAGAAACCCATGAACCAGGTACCATCACTCCTTTGTACACACCACCGCCACTAGCCTTATCCTGAGACTTCCAAGAGCCATCATTATTCAACTTAAGGTATCCATGCATAGGAGGCTTCCAGGCAAGCTTGCATTGAGTGACACTAGCAGTAGGATTGTTTCTTTGAAAAGCATCGTTAATGCAAATGTAATCCACATAAAATCTGTTAAAATAAGTTGAATATCTAGACATGATTTCCTCGAAGACAGTTTTATTTCTTAGCGCTCCAAATGTGCCATAAACCCGTTACAAAAATAACATGCCAAGTTGAAGACTATTTAAGATTATAGGAAAGTCAATCATCCCAATCTGAATTAAAAAATTCTTTAAGATCAAAATCAGTAGAGGGAGGAAAGGCAACAAAAATTCTTTTCCATAAAATGCTAGCATGAAAGCAGTCACAAAAAATATGGAGACGTGTTTCTAGGTATAGACCACAGCAACAACAAGTTGGATCGAAGAAAGGAATTTTCCTCAAAAGATTAGAAGTAGTAGGCAAGATAGCATGTAAAAGATTGCAAAGAAAAACTTTACATTTAAAAGGGCATTTTAATTTCCAAACCTTAGGCCAATGATTAGGCAAAGTAAGAGGCTGAATTGGTGGTCCCCCTTTATGGTAAGTAGATTTCATTGAGAACTCACGTCCTTACAATGGATCCAAAGAATCCCATCTTTCACAAAAGCAATTTTAGGGAGGGGGATGCCCTTAATTGGTCATCAACATGAGTAGGAATAAGAGAGGAGATTAAGGAGAGGTCCCTATTTCCATTGTGAATAATGCAAGAGACTCTCCAGTGGGCAATTGCATCTGGAGTACCTAGGTTAGGCAGTTGATAAAGCGGTTCCAACCCAACGGTGAAACCAAAGTGAGATATCTTCACCATTTCCAATCTGCATTATGACGCCATTCTTTAAAAGAACTCTTTAAGGATATCTCGCCAAATTGGGGAATGAGTAGGAATTGAAGTAGCATCCAAAAAACTACCCTTCTTGCAATATTTATCTTTTAACAATCGAACCCATAATTTGTTAGGTTGGGTTAGAGCTGTCAAAAAATGACCTGATCGGAGAACCCGACCTGAACCTATAATGACCTGTAACTGACTTGCACCTGAAATTTTGGTAAAATAGGTCACCTGTAACCTGACATGTACCCGACCTGATAATAACGGATAACTGATCTTGACCCAGTACTCCATGACCTGAACTTGGGCCGACACCCGACCAAAAAAGACTAATAACTGAAGTGATGTGACCTGACAACAATCCGGACCTGATTAGACACTTGACCTGATTATGACGTGAAATCGATCATAACTCGACGCAACCTGCTATTGTCTCGACCTGTTGCAACCTGTGACATAATTTTATCAGACTCGTTGCGACCTGGTACCCGTTTTTTACGACATAATCTACACGATACCCGATTTTCTCCGACCTGTTGGTTGTTGATAATCGACTTGTCATTAACCTAGCCATATAGCAACATAAATATATGTTACCTTTATTTATATAACCTGAATAAAGTAAAACATGTATTAAAGTTAATCTGAGCTTAACATTTTATAATTTTAATATAATGAATTTGAAGAAATAGCATTGATAAAATTGTAACCTATTGATATCCTTAATTTGTAGTAAAAAAATACTAAGTGTAATTTCTTTTGATCATGTAATATTTTGAATTCCTATAATTATTTAAGAATTAATATCATCCAATTTATTTATGGGAATACTATATCAGTAATCATAAAGAATGCTTTAAAGAAAGTAGTCTTGTCCTGAACTCGAACCGACCCGCAAGTAACCCGAAACCAAGTATTGCATAACCCAATTATATTCCAAATTGATAATTACCAACCTGAACTTGACCCGAGTTCGATAATGAACCAAACCATTATTGTTGACCTGTTAACTATCGGACTCACATATGACCTGAACCTGAAATGACTTGCTACAAGCCTGTCATAAAGCCGATCCAACACCATGTGGCCACAAATGATGACCAGTCCCGAAATTGACTGTCGAACCCAACCGAACTTGTAAGAACAAATACACCGAGGCAAAATTGACTGAATTAGGATCGTTCCGGACTTGCACCCAACCTGTTGGATCTGATGACCTGATACGACGTGACCGAATATGTCCTAAAACCTTAGCTGACCCAACCTGAACCCGACTCGAGTAACTGAATTGACAGCTCTAGGTTGGGTGATGATCTTCCAACCTAACTTAGCCATGAAGAATAAGTTCAACCTTTGAAAATCTCGAATACCCAAGCCTCCCCCTAACATGGGCCTATATACCATATCCCAAGATGTGCGGGAGATGTAATGACTATGCCGCCCAAACTTATTCCAAAGAAAACGCTTAACATCTTTTTGCAAGTCATTAAGCACTCCAATAGGAATAAGACCAGTCTGCATAGCATACAACGGGTAGGTATTCAAAAATGATTTAATTAGGGTACACCTACCTGCCATATTTAAAAGTTTTGCCTGCTACCCCCGGATTTTATTCTTAGTTTTATGTAGAAGATCAAAATAATCCCCTTTCCTAAGCTGGCAATGATTGGAAAGGGAAGTACGAACTTTCCAATTCATTTTCCTAGGCACAATCATGGTGGATTTTTTAGAGTTCTAGAATAAACCAGAAAGATTGACAAATTCTTGGAGCGTATGGAAAATCACATCCAGATTATCAATAGAAGCCTGGCCAAAAAGAAAATATCGTCAGCATAGAATAAATGATAAAGAGACATTGGAAGAGATCTTGAGAGGTTTCCAAACTTTTTCTCCCACTCTCTCCTCAATCATTAGGGAAAGCCTTTCCATGCATAAAAAAAGATATAAGACGAGAGAGGATATCCCTACCTTATACCTCTAGAAGGTGCAAATTCCTAAAGAACGGAAACCGTAGGAGTGGAGATGACAGATATGATGAGATTAACAAGACCATGCGGAAAATTAAAACCCAACAAAGTCTCTCTGACGAAACCCTACTTTAAACTATCACAAGCCTTGGTTAAATCTATCTTTAAGGCAATGATGTTAGTCCTTTTTTTTAATCTTATTAAAGAAATGAGAAACTTCTTTAATGATGATGATGTTCTCATCAATGGTTCTATTCATAATAAAGCTTGATTACAACGGGCTAATTAAATTATGCAAGAGGGGGAAAATTCTTGAGGGAACCACTTTAGTTATTAGCTTAAGAATTGTATTACACAACCCAATAGGTCTGAAATCATTGATGGTACTTGGGGAGTCCTTCTTAGGAATCAGGCACAGATAAGTAGTGTTACATAGAAGGAGGAACACCCCCAGAATTAAAGCATTGATTAACAAATCCAACAATAGAAGGGCGAAGATCATTCCAATATTGTTGATAAAATCGGTCCTGAATTCCGTTAGGACCCGGACATTTAAGGGGGGCCATGGAATCTAAGACAGTCTTCAACTCAAGTTCAGAATTAGGTGAACTAAGATATTGAACTTGGTGAGGATTAAGAGGTTTAGGATAAGTGAACCTATCAGCCCTAGAAGAAGACACAAGTTTTGATTGGAAAATTTTAACAAAAGCATCTATTGCCATCTGCGTAAGAATCAAATCATCAAAACCCCAATTTCCATCACTATCTTGTAAAGCATGAATCTTCCCTCTAGATTTTTTAACTTTGGTAATAATATGAAAATAACGAGTATTATAATCACCTTGCCTTCGCTAGTCCAAACCGGCTTTTTGAGCCTAAATCCTTTTTTCAATGGAATGAATATTATAAGTTCAAGAAGAAGAGATCTTTTTCCAAGGAAATAAGGAAAGAGGAATCTTCTTTAGCAAGGGAAATTCGAATACCATTTAATCGAGGAATAAATCTGACGCTTTTGAAGAATTAAATTATCAAAGATATTAGTGTTCCAAGCATCAACTGATTTAAAAAATTTATCACAAACTGTTAAAAAATCAGTTTGGGATTTGTCTAAACCTGAATAAAGAAGTTTTTAAAATCAGAATGGGCCAACCATACTTCCTTACATCTAAAAGGGAAATTTTTACCAGTAGGCTTCGAAGCATGCAAATCAATACATAACGGGCAATGATCAGAATAAGTTCTTTGGAGGTGGCTTACTTGAGTGGCTAGAAATTCAGAATTCCAAGAGTGGTTTACAAGAGCACGACCTAATCTCTTACGGATCAAAGCTACCCCCTCCCTGGCATTAGTCCAAGTATATGGGTCTCCGTGGAAACCCAAATTTACTAAACATGCAGAATTCATAAAACTGGTAAGAGCCCGACGTTGAGAAGGTCAGAAGTCCTGACCTCCAGATTTTTCAGTCTAGATACAGACTTCATTCAAGTCGTTCGCCATCAACCAAGGAACATCCTTAGGAGGAAGAATTTGCACCATGTTTCTCCATAATTCGTTACACTCAGTAGTTGTGCATAGAGCATGCATTCCGGTGAGGAGAAATTCTGGATGCTTGGGACTAAATTTGAACATCGAATGAAAGTAATAGGCTGAAGACTTACTCCAATTAACTAGCTCAATAGTATTTTTCCACATCAACCATATTCCCCCTTTCATTCCATGGGGAAGAACAACTTTAAACTCATCTGTTGAACCCTAGTTTTGATAATGACAAAGAAACAAAGATGCAAACTAAGTAGTGAACTAATGAGTTATTTAAGTGTATGATTTCTAAGGTATCAATGAAAGGAACTGGGAGAATACTAAGTCAAGGAAGAAGTCAAGAGAGGATTTCAAAGGCTAAGCAAAGAAATTTCTATAAGTTGATACTGGAGCAAGCATTGGATCAAGAAGAATAAAAGCTAGGCGTTTTATTTTCTAGTTCCATTGTAAAGAAACAAAGTAAGGATGGTAAGGAACAGTGGCAGTTTTATTTGAGAATGAGAGTTTGTTCCTTTCTAAGGAACAAACTAAGTGGCACTAAACGAATCTGTTAAAGGAACTTGGTTTATAAAGGAACTAGACTTAGGCGTGCTGTAAGTTAAAACGGTACTATATTGAATTGAGTAAGTCATGCCTAAAAATTAGGAAATCAGTTTAACTTAAGGGAAAATCAGTTTTTAAATAGAAAATCTTTTTAACGAAAAGATTTTGTTTTCGAAAAAGATAGGAAATATATTATCCGCTTTTTATGTAAAGTTTATTTAAAAAAGATAATATTTTCTTAAAGATTAAAATTCATTTTTAATAATAAAACTGTTTGTTATTTAAACTGATTTTCGGATAAAGCTCAAGAAACTCCTAATCTTTAGGAGTTGTGGCTAAAATATGTCCACGTTCTAAATGAGATCATGGGATCATGGGACATGATGAGAAATGTGTTCCTTAGGGGAAGGAACATCATGGGTTAATGGACTTAACATGAAATCGAGTTTTACTCCCACGTTCTTTGTGATTGTCACTATAAATATTGAAGTCTAAATGAGTTCCAAAATGTGTCTGACTAAGTAATTAAGTGAGTTTAACTAATTAAGTGTCAGTGCCTTCATTCTCTCATAATAGCCATTTGTTCTTTGCTTTCTTACTCTAATTTCACTAAGCTTATTTCGATCAATTGTATTTTGGTTTTTGGGGTAAGGGAACTTTGAGTGAAGTTTTGTAAGAGAGAGGTTTTGAGTAAAGCTTGTATGAGTGAGAAAACTTCGAGTGAAGTTGAGAGGAACTACTGTTAAGGGAACAGTGGCTCAGGAACTTGAGTTTAGGAACTCAAGGTGTGGCTCGAGTTAGAATTAGGTTGTAACAAAGTTGTTTGGCCTAATTAGTGAAAGAGTTGAGTTTAAAATCCCTAGTGGTCGAGGTTGTTTCTTCTAGTTGGGCCCAAGAAGTTTTTCCTCGTAAAAATCCCTTGTGTTCCTCTAGCTTGTTTATTCGTTTAAGTTTAAATTTCCGCAAAAAGTTATGTTTATTTCAACACCTACAATTCACCCCCCCTCTTGTAGTGTTCCTAGGGAAATAACATCATCGCACCCTAGAAGCTTAGTAACTTGTCTTGCACGACATTCCTCAGCTTTGGTTTCCAAGATAATGAACATTGATGGTTTATTAAAACGCACCACATCCCATGCATGCGAAACAAAGGCGTTGCTGGAAGCACCACTAACATTCTACACTATTATTTTCATTTTTAAATTGGGAAAAGGTTTGAGACCATCAAGACGCATTGGTTCCTTCCTCTTCGTTGATGGGATCGCCAGATATTCCTCCCAATCCTTCCAGATTGGGTACATCCCCAAGCCCCAAGTGTATGAAAGAGTAATTGGAGACACTAGGGCATTGATTTCCAGTTTGTTCAGATGACCTACCGAGTGGCGGGTCTCAACCTGTATGCCCATGATAAGTGTGTTTCTAACGCACTTTATGACCTCCTTTTGGCTTGTTTTGGTTCCCCTTTTTCCCCTTTCTTCCCTCTTTCTCTCCTCCTTTCCCCTTCTATTTCATTCACTTGATCATACTTGATCATAGTGATCATTTTTGCTAGATTTTTAGTCATTTTTGACCGAATTTCTAGTACATTTGCTTTCACCTTGTTTTGCCATGTTCTTGATATAGGTGAAACTAACATAGCTACGATTTGTAAAGTTGGAAAAGGTAGCAATGAAAACAAGCACACATTGATAAATGGTGCGCTTGCACCATTCCCCATGTCCGCTCGCACAAAGGAGCACATTGCACAATGAAATCTTGAACAGAGAACTTCAAATGGACATAACTTTCAAACCAAAAATCGGATGAAGGTAATTCCAGTTGGAGGTGAAAGCTCGTTTCGATATCTTTCCAACGACATAAGCTTGATTTGGATATAAGACGAAGAAGTTATGTCGTTTTAAGTTGAACTGTCCAGTTTGAGGCAGAAGGGTGAGGTGCGCCCGCACCTGATTTTGGTGCGCCCGCACCTCATCTTGGTGCGCCCGCACCATGCGTTTCCGGAAAGAATCTGGCTTCATTAAACGATTTTTTTTTTTGAAGAGTGACGTTTATTCTAGTTTTCACATATTCTAGGGTTTTGTATTAGGAGAAAAACACTTTAGTTTATAGAGATTAGAGATCATCGATCATCCTAGTTTGTGATTCCATTAACATCAAAGGTACTTTTTATTGAATTTGAATTCAAAGTTTCAGTTTTTAATTCATTCTCTTAGTGTTTGTTCTTGTTTTTAGATTATTTTAGATCTTCATTCTCTTAGTTTCATAATTGTGTAATTTCATTATTTAATCATTCTTAATCATGTTTAGCCTTAGATTAGTCATATATTTATTGTTTAATTGCTTTAACTCCATGATTAGTGAGTAGTTTCATATCTAGGGTTAGGGTGAAAGTATGAATTAGGGTTTTAAAATGTTGTTGATGATTGTGATTTAAAGAAGTTTATGCATTGATCTTGGTGTTTTGAAACCTTAGGATAGATATTGATCACATTTATACTTTGGTATTTTGATTTCAAATGTTCTTAAATCGAATTTTGAACTCTTTTATCATCCCCAAGAATCAACTTAATTTCTAGCCAAGATATTGGTAGAAATTAAGGGGATCCTTCATTAGGGGTTTTCCAACTTATTGAATCTCTTAATCAATTAACTAAAGACCATTCGAGAGAGGATTTAGTTGATTGATTAAGTGATTACTCTTGAGGACCATTCGAGAGAGGACTGAGTATTTTAGAGGAAACTAAACCTTGCATAATCGTCTTCGTTGCTTCACAATCGCATTAACAATCATATCCGTTCTATTCATACTAGTAACCTTAACTCTAGTTTTTTATTTGATATTTAAATCTTGATATTTGTTCTTTATTTAGTTAGTCTTAATTGTTACCAAACTCTTTCAAACCCCCAAATACCTTTCAATTAGGTAGCTAACTGATATAGACTTTAACCAATCCCTTTTCCCTGTGGATCGACCCTTGACTTGCCCTTACTATTCTCTTAGTAATTGCTTGTTAGGACTATAAATATTGTTTGGAAAGCTTTGGTGCCTTAACGACACACTAAAAACCTCTTATCAAAATGGCGCCATTGCCGGGGAAATATGCTATTGATTGAAGTTTTCTTAAGTTTGAAATTGCTTAATTGATTTTTTTTTTACTTTTCTTATTTTTTTTTTTATCTTGTCTTTATTTTATATGGTAAGTTGTTTATATGAGTCTAGGGTTTTGTACATAATTTTTTTTTATAATTTTTTGAAAGAGAATTCCAAAAGATGACAAACTTCTTTTTTTTCCTCAATATGAGGATGAACCATTTTGGAATTATTATGAGAGATTTGAAACACTCTTCTAACTAAGTATAGACTTGAGATTTGGGAGATGTGTGAGGTATATATGATGGTTTGAATATGCATACAAGAGAAATTGTGGAGTCTATGTTTAATGGTGAATTTCGACCCAACACTTTGATGAAGCATGGAGTTTCTTTGGGTGGTTGTCTAGAGATACTTATGAGTGGGACCATGGAAATACCACTTTCTCAAATTTAGAAGATGTCTCTAGCTGTGAACGCCATGTTTATTCTGAAATTCTTAATTCACTTAGAGAAAATATGGCATTGTTAAAGAGATGTGATTCTATGATGGACAACATTGTCGAATCTAGCAAAATATCAATTGAAACATTGGGTCAAATTATCAATAATCAAAATCACTCTTGTATGACCATAACTAATGAAGATGATGATTGGGATATGGATGAGAATCCCAGAGTAGAGGAATCATTTGTTGAGAAAGCTTACACTATAAAGTCTAATGATGTTGAAAAAGTAGTTGATGAGACTTTTGTTTCTACTCGTTCTCTTCATATTCCTTTTTCAAGGAAAATCGACTTAGTTCCTTCCTTTCCCATCTTATTCCCTCGCCTCAAAGTTTCACCATTGGAAGAGCCTTTGACCTCTTTAAACCTTCACAAGACCCAAATGAAAGTCATCGAGGATGACCGAGCTTAAAATTTGCAAGGATCATCAAAAGGAGAACTCATTTTTTCTTCTTTTTATTTGAATTTAATGTTTGTTCTTCATACTTTCCAGGATTCTCTTGGAAATTTCATTATTTCCAGTACTCATTACTTGGTAAGCATATAGACGCATTGAAATTTGTGCATGCTTTATATCTATATCATACCTATTTGATCCATTGTGAAATGTGTGCTAATGCTTATGACAAACTATTGAGATCTTTGTCAAATTATTTAGGTAAGGTCTAGCTAATTATCTAAAAGAGCTCTTTTTGCAGGTAGTTGAGACCCTTCTCCTTATCTTACTTGGTTAGGATTTTTGCTTGATTTTCTGCCCTTACCTCATCCCTTACTTTCTCTTTGCTTGTACACTTCGAGGACGGAGTTTTTATTAAGCTTGGGGGAGTTAGTTAGCATGTGTTCTATCCATCTCAATATTTTTTTTTCCCTTTGCATTTAGGTTCTTTTTAGTCTTTTGCATGTTAGGTTTGCATAAAAAAAAAAAAAAAACATTTTTTCTCTGCATTTAGGATAGCTTGGTTTGCATATTTGTGGCTAAAAGTGTTCATAACTTGATTGGAAGACCTTCCCTACATTAGACTTGATTTTGGAAGCCCTGTTGTGATTTAAGTACTCTTGAGAACGATAACTTTTGGTAGAGTTCTTTGAAATTAGGCGAGTTGGATGAATGGATTGCCTTGCCCTTGTGCGACGAATCCCTAAGGAGGGCCAAGAACCTCGTAAGACTCACTCACAACCCTCACCATTGATCGCCTAACTTGTGACTTGCATTTTAGCTCCCCAAGATTGCATAAGACCGAGCCTTTAGAAGAATGATTTAGGGCTTTTTTTTTGCTAGAAATAGGAGCTACAAAGCCAAAAGCTTGTACACCGGCATAATTATCCGCTTCTCAACCCATCTGAGCCTTTCTATCCTATTTTTGCTTAACCCTCATAATAAGTCATGGCCAAACTTTCCCAAAGTGGAGTGCATGTCTAGTTTGTGTTGAGTTGAGTTGTTTTGATATAATTGTCTTGGTTGAAAGTGAGTTAATGTGATGTATGATCGAAAAGTTAAAAAATTTGAAAAAGAAAGCAAAGAAATAAAAAAATAAAAGAAAGAAATCTTATGTTTATTTTGATTTCTATTGAAAAGAAAAGAAAGAAAGATCAAATTGATGAGAAATTGAAAAAAGTTCAAAAAGTGAAAAGAGAAAGTGAAAATCAAGGTTATGTGTGAGATTTTGATTTGAGATTGGTGTTAGGACTAGCTTGGGGGAGTATTTACCCCTAGTTTGTACTCCACGTACCCTTTTTGCACCACATTCCTAAATTAATCCACACCCTAACCTAGCCCCGTTACAACCTTAACAAAGTCCCTTTTGACTTCTAGATTGGACTTGGTCGATTTAGTAGTGGCGGGCGAGATTTTGTGCAAGTCATGATGAGGGTCATCAAAATGTGGTAGAGGCGAGCAATTATGGTTGAGCATCCCTAGGGAGGAGTCAAACTTGGGACTTGGAAGTGGAGAAGAGTGAGAAATCACTCTTGGAAAGCCTTCTTTCAAAAAGACTCGGTTGATCGGTGGATTGAGCCTGTAGAGTCACTCTTGTGCTTCCTAATCATCTCCCTCTTGTGTTTGGTTGGTCTCCTAAATCTTGCTATGAACTCATTTAGCTTGCATGTCATGTTTGTAACCTTGCATTTAGAGCATTAGGTTAGTTTGTTGCATGTTTCCCCCTCTCTTTTTAATCTCTTCTTCTTCTTCTTTCCTTCATCCTCACTCTTAGTTTACTTGAGGACAAGCAAAACGCTAAGCTTGGGGGAGTTTGATAAGTGTTTCAAACTACTTTATGGACTCCTTTTAGCTTTTTGATCCTTTTCCCCTTTCTTCCCTCTTTTCTCCCTTTCCCCTTCTATTTCATTCACTTGATCATACTTGATCATAGTGATTTTTGCTAGATTTTTAGTCATTTTTGACCGAATTTCTAGTACATTTGCTTTCACCTTGTTTTGCCATGTTCTTGATATAGGTGAAACTACTAAGATGGCTACGATTTGTAAAGTTGGAAAAGGTAGCAATGAAAACAGAGCACACATTGAGAAATGGTGCGCTTGCACCATTCCCATGTCCGCTCGCACAAAGGAGCACATCGCACAATAAAATCGTGAACAGAGAACTTCAAATGGACATAACTTTCAAACCAAAAATCGGATGTAATTCCAGTTGGAGGTGAAAGCTCGTTTCGATATCTTTCCAACGACATAAGCTTGATTTGGATATAAAAGAAGTTATGTTCGTTTGAGTTGAACTGTCCAGTTTGAGGCAGAAGGGTGAGGTGCGCCTGCACCTGATTTTGGTGCGCCCGCACCTCATCTTGGTGCGCCCGCACCATGCGTTTCCGGAAAGAATTCTTGGCTCATTAAACTATAGTTTTCTTTGGTTATTGGGGGTGACGTTTTCATTCTAGTTTCTACACATTATTCTAGGGTTTTGTATTAGAGAGAAAACACTTTAGTTTGATAGAGATTGGAGATCATCGATCTATCCTAGTTTGTGATTCCATTAACATCAAAGGTACTTTTTATTGAATTTGAATTCAAAGTTTCAGTTTTTAATTCATTCTCTTAGTGTTTGTTCTTGTTTTTAGATTATTTTAGATCTTCATTCTCTTAGTTCCATAATTGTGAATTTCATTAATTTAATCATTGCTTAATCATGTTTAGCCTTAGATTAGTCATATATTTATTGTTTAATTGCTTTAACTCCATGATTAGTGAGTAGTTTCATATCTAGGGTTAGGGTGAAAGTATGAACTAGGGTTTTAAATGCTTTGTTGATGAGATTGTGATGTTTAAAGAAGTTTATGCATTGATCTTGGTGTTTTGAAACCTTAGGATAGATATTGATCACATTTATACTTTGGTATTTTGATTTCAAATGTTCTTAAATCGAATTTTGAACTCTTTTATCATCCCCAAGAATCAACTTAATTTCTAGGCCAAGATATTGGGTAGAAATTAAGGGGATCCTTCATTAGGGGTTTTCCGAACTTATTGAATCTCTTAATAAATTAACTAAGGACCATTCGAGAGAGGATTTAGTTGATTGATTAAGTGATTACTCTTGAGGACCATTCGAGAGAGGACTCGAGTATTTTAGAGGAAAACTAAACCTTGCATAATCGTCTTCATTGCTTCACAATCGCATTAACAATCATAATCCGTTCTATTTCATACTAGTAACCTTAACTCTAGTGTCTTTTATTTGATATTTAAAATCTTGATACTTGCTTGTTCTTGTTATTAGTTAGTCTTAATTGTTACCAAACCTCTTTCAAACCCCCAAATACCTTTCAATTAGGTAGCCTAAACTTGATAGACTTTAACCAATCCCTGTTTCCCTGTGGATCGACCCTTGACTTGCCCTTACTATTCTCTTAGTAATTGCTTGTTAGGACTATAAATATTGTTTGGAAAGCCGTTTTTGGTGCCTTAACGACACACTAAAAACTTCTTATCAGCCCACCACCTTTTTTGGACCATAAACATTACAATATGGTTCTTTGAGAGCTTTAAATCGAGTTCGTGACTTTTTAATTGCAAATGAAAACTTGGAATGGTGTCAGAAGGAGGAAGTAGTAGGCTGGGAACTGGAGGCTGAGGTGGATTGATTGTAAGTGAAAGATATGCGGGGTCGTTGGGGTGCAATTGTTTGAGTGTGGTCGGAATTTGGCTTCTCTTAGCATGCGAATTGCTTCTTAAGTCACAAATTTTTTATATGAATCTGGGATACAAGCTAAGTTTGGTTCTAGGTTCGTTTAATTTTCTTTTGTTGGGTGAAAATTTATTTTTCAAGCTTGATTGAACTGTTTAGCTGCTTTCTTTGGTTAGTTATTTCTATATCTCCATATTTCTTTTCACAACATTTTGTACTCATTCGAGTTATATGAACTCAAATATAAGATTGGAAGAAAATGGAGATCGAAGAATGTTGAGACTGGAATTTCGAGGCACGAGCATCTATAAAAGGTAAGGTAATCTTCGTTTTGGCTTACTGGTCTAATTGCGAACCAGTCTTCCTCTTTCTCTTTCGTTTTCTCTCCTTCCTATGTATGATATACTTTTCCTTTCTCCTGCGCACGATAAGAAAATTGATGTAGTCTTTGAATCAAATCAATTTTCTTTGTTGTGTGAAGTAGGGCAACCTTTAGTCCTTAACGTTTAAAGCAACAAATGAGAATGGTTCAATGCCTATATTCGCTTTCCGTGGAGAATGCTAAGCTTTATTCTCAATTTTTGCCAAACATATTTATGTTTGGACAAACAATGTAAAAAATTACTACTCTTTTGTTAATTTTCTTTCGCATTCATTTTTTTTTACTAACTTTGCATAATTTCGGGATTCTGTGTCATACATTAAACATGGGCCCTATGGGGTTGTAAAAAGGATCCACAATCCCATATTTTTAATAACTAAATTAAATTTTTGATAAAAAATGGTTGAAAATTTTACTAACTTTCTTAATACTTCAATGTTATTTTCTTTTTCAGGAAGGAGACATCTTAGATTAACAAAATAGTTAAGATATATCAAACACAAATATATGAAAAAAATAATTACATATATTAGGGGTAAAATTTTGGAATAACAAATGTTTTCCATCTAATTAACTCATAAAAATAAAATATATTGGTGGGGCCTTTAAAAGAGGGTCCTAAGCGGTTGCTCACTCTGCTTATGTGTCTGAGACCCCTCTGTATACTTCATCTTTCTTTTAGTTGCAACAAAATGTTATTATGTGTGCGACAATAAATTTCTTTGTTGTAACTAAATAAAAACGGATGAAGTATATAGATAATTTGTGGTTAAAGTGTGGAATTGTTGTGCGAATTGTGAGTGTGAGAAAACCAATAAAAAGATCAACAAAAGAGAACACAAAGGATTTACGTGGTTCAGTCAAAATTGACCTACGTCCACAGGTGGAGGATTCGAGCTTCTTCACTATGATGGAGAAAAACAGAGAGAATAATACAATAGAGTCCTAAAATACTAGAGGCTAAAAGTTGTGTGTCAAACAATGATCACCAAAAGGGTCCTTTTATAACATAAGGAAACCCTAATAAACCCTAGAATAATCTCCTAGTATAACTATAATGACAACTTAAAAACTTAGGGTTAAAAACAACATAAAAACCCGTGAAAAACTCATCGCTTAGTCGACCGGGCCAAATCACTCGGTCTTCTCTCTATATCTATCTATCTTTCTTTCCTCCCTACCGGTTTTCTTTCTCTCTCCTTCATTTCGCTACTGCCGCCGCAGCATCCACCGGGCGGCCAGCCGCAGCCAGAAATCCAGCGCCGGTGTTTCCCTTTCCTTGGCTGTCGGTTTTTCTTCCTCTCCTCTTTGGTTATTCTCTTCCTCCTCTATATTATTTTAATGATTAGTTTCATGTTTTTAAGTATTGTTTTAATGCTTTTAAAATTAAATTTTGTATATTTGATAATTTAAATATAAATTTCAGATTATATAATTAGTATAGTAAAGTAATTAAATATTAGATTTATTAATGATGTTTAAACTAGGGTTTTAAGCATCAAAGTATGAATTTTTTAGGGTTTTATGAGTTGAAAATTATAGTACTATATTATAGTTTATAAAAATTGAGTACTCTTATGTTTATGATTAAGTTTAAGTATGTTTTAAAGGGTTTAAAATATATTATGAGTTGCTGAAATTTTTATTAATATGCTTATGATGGAGTTTTAAGTGTCAAAGTAAGGATTTTTTAGAGTTTTAATGACTAGTATGGTAGTAATATACTAGAAGACATTAATAGATGAAGTTGATGTGTCCAAGTTATCCGCCAATCTTAGGCGGATTTCGAGGCGTTTTTGGTGTCGGTACGAGCTTAGTGTCGGGATTTAGGAGATATTTGACGTTAGGAGGTGTTGCCGGAGGATGTTGTGATTTGAGGAGTTTAGGATGTAGTTTTCATGATGGCACACTCGAGGGCCGATCTTAGCCCTCCGATCACTTTTTGTATCCCGGAGCCCTTGCTCGTTGTCCTTTATGATGCATCTTCCGAGTTTCGAGGTTCGTGGTTCGAGCTTCATTGTTATTCGTCGCCCGAGGATTGATCACTTCAGTTATGCAGCTTCATGGCTTCCTCAAAAGCCAAGTTATTTATTCTCTCCTTTGATTTTTGGTGTTTTGGATAGATTTGGGGCAGACGACTCGTCGCGACCCGCGATCAGTGTCGCGAGTCGCGACCTTCCTATTGTCGCGAGTCGCGAGCTTTGTCGCGAGTCGCGACCCCTGCCGCTGCACTTTTTACTTTCTTTTCCTCCCTTGGAGGGAAAGGGGGTTCAGTCAGTTTTTAGTTTAGCTTTACTAGGGAAAAAAAGGTAGAGAGAGAAGGAGAGTTCCATATGTTTCTTCTACTCTTCCTTATTAGATTTGTAATGAATTTCATGGATTTGCTAGCTTAAACTCCCATCTTGGATTTGGTTATTGAAGCTCTAATCTACTTGTGAGAACTTCTTACTCTCTATCTTCTTATGGTCATTGTGATGCTTCTTGTATGTATTTCCATGATATTTGCATAATCCTTGCTAGGAACGTTACTAGTAATGTTGTGTGAATCATCTAATGCTAGTTTTAGGTGCATAATCGGATTGTTGTGTTCCTAGCTCCATGTAGCATACTAGGTGTTTGATTAAATGCTGAACATTAATCTTGTGCACTTAGAGAAGCATAGCTTATTACTTGAATGTTGTTGCTTTAATAACATTAGTGATCCTATTGTGTTCCTCGTTTTTAATGCTACTTTGGTTTGAACTTAAGTGCGATTCATTTGAGTTAATTCATAGTAAGAGCGGTTCAAACCACGCAGATCGTGTGTTAGATCACGATCTAGGAGGATAGAAGTATCGACTTCTCAATAGGTGACCATAGGAGAGGTTGAGGGTTAAGGTTTCGTGATCACAAAGTAGGTTAGGGTGGATGCTAACCGAGTCCAAGGCCTTTTTATATTGTAATCTCTTCGTGTTTAGTATTGTGAGTAGTTTAGATCACTTACATTGTTCCAAATTCCCCCTATTCGGTTGCTTTGCTTAAGTACATACTAGGGTTCTTGATTTGCTAATTTCCAATCAAGTTCATTTGCTCCCTGTGGATACGATCCCTGCTTCCATTAAACTTACTTAGTGTGCATGAAAGTAGGTTAATTATATTTGGTTAGGAGTAGACGACAAACCCCTACCAGAAGTCTTAATGATTAAAAAGGATTTTAAACACTTTTAAAGAGGGTTTAAAATATTTTAAAGTTTATGAGATTTTATCTGTGTATTGATTAGTGGTTGTATTGATATTTGGTAGGCGGAGAATTCTCTTTAGGCTATTTCGAAGGTTGTTAAAGTGGCCTTGCATATTGTCTACATAAGGTATGTACATACCTATGTGTTGGTAGACTAGGTACATGTCCTAAGATTATGATTGATGTAGTATCATGTATAGGAAACAATTTATAGTTCATATGTGATTTATATTCAAGTGGAATTGCATGTTTTATACCGGTGTATGAAGCATGTTGCCTATGTTAGTTGTATTATATTTGTATGGATGATTGATGCAAGCCTATGGGATTGGAAACTTTATTTTATTGATTCACATGAAGAATTAATAATTATGTTGTTATTATATCATGAATTATATCATGTTGTTCCCTTTGGATTATTTTATTTACTTTATGAGGACCAAGGGTCTTAATTATTTGGTAAGTTGGTTATTCACCTATGAAAGGTTGGTTGATTATTGACTTAGATCAACACATAAATAATGGTTATGGAACTAATAATGGATTATTCTTGGATTGTTAAGTTGTTGATCACTTTATCTAATCCTAAGATAAAAATGGAAGTTTTATGCATCCTTGATGATTATATTATTTTTCTTACTGTGTGAGTCATAACAAGTAAATAATTTATTAATCACTTAAAGTGGAAAGTGACTAGCAATAAGCTTTAGACTTGTGCACGTCTGAAGAGTTGGACTAGTATGAGTTGGAGTACATGGTGGTAGCCCATGACTTTTCTTGGGACCAAATTGATCACCGTATCCTATCTTATTTACTTAGTACCTCGATATCGTTGGTCATGGGAGTACGGAATCACGCTCATACTTCATCTTCTAAATTGAAGACTGGTTTGGTTTGGACAACTCTTTCCATTGCCTATTTAATCTAAATTTAATTAACTTATTGGTTGTGGAGTCAAGTTCAGTAAAGTTAGGTTGTCATGTTATTATATTATTATTTAACATTGCTTTAGTGTTATTAGTATCATGTTAGGTTTTATATTTATTTATTATGTAGAACTCAACTTTGTTGATTACATGCTTTTGTGTGTATGTCGATCATGGATGTGCTTTATTGATCCTGCGATGACCCATTTTGTGAACAGTCTCTCAGGATCAATAGTGCATTATCCATTGTAGGTTTGAAGATGATGCATCATGGGGTCGGGATTCGTATAGAACTTGTGTTAGCTTAATACTTTTAGTTGACTTTCAATTATGGTATGAATTTGACTTTATGTTGGTTTGAGTTTTAGTTTGGTTTTGGAGTTGACTTATGGTTGACTAAGTTATTAAGTTTCCAAAGTATTTATTCATTTATTTCCGCCGCAAAATTCTGAATAAGCCGATACGTTATCATATGGACGATAATGCTTTGATAATTCTCTAAGTCTTATATTAAAAAGGTATTTTAAAAAATAGAGAATTGTCAGGGTGTTACACTTTGAGTAGGAAGTCGATTCACAGCATGAATGCGTTGGTAGTTCCTGAGGAATTCTGCCGAGATATGCAAAGGCTTGGCCTAGAAATTCTGAATTCTGGGGAGATCGAGGCAAGATTGAGTGCTTTGTCATTGAGGTTGTCAGTTTTCGATGAGACCAAAGAGGGTCAAGTTGGAGACAATCACCTAGATAAGATTAAGGAGAAGATGAGGCAAGGAAAAGAAGTTGACTTTAAGATTCATGATGATGGAAGCTTGAGGTTCAAGGGAAGGTGGTGTGTACCACAGAAATGTGAAGAGCTTAAGAGAAGGCTTATGGGAGAGGGCATAATACTCCATATTCTGTGCACCCTTGGGGTGATAAGCTGTATAAGGATCTCAACGAGATTTATTGGTGGTCGAATATGAAGCGTGAAGTCGTTGATTTTGTGTCAAAGTGTCTGACCTGTCAAAAGGTAAAGATAGACCATAAGAGACCAATGGGGAAGGTTCAATCCTAAGAGGTTCCTGGATGGAAGTGGGATTCTATATCCATGGATTTTATGACTGATTTGTCGAAGACGATAAATGGCATTGATACTTTTGGGTTATCGTGGACCTTCTGACGAAGTCTGCCGTATTCGTTTCGATCAAAGGGACATCGAAGAAGAAGCAACTTGCTAAGACGTACATCAAACATGTGGTGAGACTGTATGGAGTTCCGACGGACATTATTTCAGATCGTGATTCGAGATTCATCTTGAAATTTTGGCAAAAGGTCCAGTTGAATCTTGGAACAACGTTGAAGATGAGTATTGCTTTTTATCCTGCGACCGATGGTCAGACTGAAACGAGCAATGAGAATATGGAAGATATGTTGAGAACGTGCGCAATCGATTTCCAAGGTAGTTGGAAAGACCACTTGGATTTGATTGAGTTTTCATATAACAATAGTTACCATGCGAGTATCAAAATGGCTCCATTTGAGGCGTTGTATGGAAGGAAGTGTAGAAGTTCCATTTTCTGGAATGATTTTAGTGAAAATGTAGTATTGGGGACGAAATTTATTAAGGATACTGTTAATAATGTAAAGTTGATTCAAGCTAGAATGCGAGCTGCTCAAGATAGGCAGAAAAGTTATGCTGATTTGAAGCGAATAGAAGATGAATTCGCAGTTGGTGATAAGGTGCTTTTGAAAGTGTCACCAACAAAAGGATGAGTCTGAGTGTTCCATTTACAAGTCAATCCATTACCGGGTATAATCTCCCGTTGACATTTTTTTAGTCGGGTTTTCGAAGGTCGTATATAGGTTTCATGTACGGTTGAGTTAAGTGAAATGTACTCGGGTTGAATTAATAATTACCTTAGTTCGATCATTGTGAAACATCGGGTCCATTCGCTATTTAAAGCCAATTCAACTTTGGGTAACTCCTAGTCGGGTCATCTTGATTTTGTTATGTATTTTGTAAACGAATCATATTAATAAAAGTATTAAGATCGATATATATATATATATATATATATATATATGTATGTATATATACATATATGTATATATACATATATATATATATATGTATGTATATATATATATATATATGTATATATATATAATGTATGTATATATATATATGATGTATATATATATATATATATATTACATACATATAATATATATATATATATATATATATATATATATATATATATATATATTATATAATATATATATATATATATATATATATACATATGTGTGTGTGCGATAAATATAAGGATGACAACAAAAAACCGATAAAAACACTATATTGAATACCGTGATATTTAATGTATTCTTTTAGTCAACTCTTATTTCTAATAATCAACTGCGTAAAATGACTCTAATGAGTAAAGGAGTAGAACGACTCTTCATATGTTTTAATATTATATATTATAACCAACGACAATAATAACGAGTAGATGATCGATTCCAAACTTTATATAAATGATTTATTATTATAAGCATTATGATTGATATATAAGTTTGTAAATAGCTATGATGGTAATGAGAACAATACTACAAATAAACATAAAACGAAAATGATAATAGGTAAAAATACAAATAATAACAGTAATAGTAGCAATAGACCAATAATAATACAAATAAGAACATATAACAACCATAATTTAAGTAAAATAGTTAATCATAACTTATTAAAATAAGTTAACTGTTAACAAGTAACAACCATAAGTTAAGAAAAATAGTTAACAATTAGTAACTTGTTAACAACCATATAGTTTAATACTAGTATAAGATTAACAATAATAACACTCCCTTATCTTTATAAGCTATAAGATTATATAAGTTAATTGTTTTTATGTTATACTATAGTTTAATACTAGTATAGTATTTGTGGTCTTCTCTTAACTTTGTATATATATGTAAACGAATCGTATTAATAAAAGTATTAAGATCAACATATATATACATATGTGTGTGCGATTAATATATTGGTAATAACAAAAAACCAATAAAAACATTATATTGATCATCGGGATGTTAGTGTATTCTCTTAGTCAACTCTTATTTCGACTAATCAACTGCGTAAAACCACTCTAATGAGTAAAGGAGTAGAGCGACCCTTCATATGTTTTAATATTATATATTATAACCAACGACAATAATAACGAGTAGAAGATCAATTCCAAACTTCATATTAAAGATTTATTATTATAGTAATATAAATACGAAGAGGAATAATAACGATAACGATAACGATAACGATAACGATAACGATAAGATAACAATAACAATAACAATAACAATAACAATAACAATAACAATAACAATAACAATAACAATAACAATAACAATAACAATAACAATAACAATAACAATAGTATAACAAATGATAATCATACATTCATAGATTTACAACGACGGTTCATATGAGGCCTATGTGATTATAACGAGGGTTCATATGTTGCATGCACAATACTAATAATAGTAAATTATATCCCTAAATAATTACCCCATATAAAAGCTAACTGTAACTTATTAAAAAGTAACATCAATAAGTTAATTGTTAACAAGTACTTACTAGTTACTAAATATAGTATTTATGGTATTCTCTTAACTTTGTATATATATGTGACTATAAAGAAACTATTTTATCAGTAGGCTTAAATATATTAGGACGATTATAATATTGGAACCATTATAGCGAATACGCGATTTATTATTAACGAGTATGAGGAGCATCGACTCTTAATATGCTCTAATAATATAACTATCAATAACATAATGAAAATTATATATTAATTAACAACAAATATACGATCAATTACTAGATTTATATAAAATATAAATGACTCGATTATGGTACGCACTACGATTTGAAATAATAATAATAAAATAACATGATAACTATAATAATAATAATAATAATAATAATAATAATAATATAGCGTTAATTGATTATTCAATAAATTTTTTGCCATAATTGATAAATATCGTTACTCAAATCTCATTGGCCAAAAAGCAAACACATGGATCCCAAATTGTAGTCTTTGATTTGTAAAAGTGAAAAAATCTTGTTGATCCAATGGCCTAAAATGGTCCAATCCCCCCTTTATTTTCAGAAACCCTAATCTCTCCTCTCTTTCTATCATAACCGTTAGATCTAATCCAACGGTTTAAAACAACCCTAAAGCAACCCCTATAAAAACCAAACCCTAAAATGAAAACCTAAACCTAACTCTCATTTGTGATTTTTCTCATCTCATTTCTGATTTCTCTCACAAACGACGCCTCTCTCTCTCTGACAAACAACTCATTGCTCACTCTCTAGTCTCTTCTCTCTCTCATCATTCATCTACTGGTTTTCTCGCAGGAACTTCTTCATTCATTCACTCTCTCGCCTCATCTCATCTCTTCAATCGTTCATTCTTTCATTCTCTCTCATCAGCGACTCCTCTAACTTCTTCATTCATTCACTCTCTCGCCGGAAAACTTATATATCTCGCCGGAAAGCATTTATGTTCTTGAGTTCTAACTGGTTTCGTCTCTTTCTCACCGGAAACTTGTATATCTCGCCGGAAAGCATTTTATCTTCTTGACTTCTCACTGGTTTCGTCTCTTTCTCACCAAAAATGTTAAGATCTGGCGACAAGCTTGTAAATCTCGCTGAAAATGAAAAGATCTCGCTAAAAAGCATAAAGATCTTACCGGATAGCATCAGGATCTCGCCGGAAAACACAAAAACCTTGCCGATGTTTCTCTCTCCTCGTTCGACTGTTTTTTCTGAGGTTTGCTTCATTTCCATTTTTTTTTTATTTTTTATTTTATGTAAGATTCCTGATTTTTTTATTTCCTTCTTTTTATCTTTTTGATTTTAGTTAACATGTCTATTTTTTTCATTTGGTTGTCTTGATCTTGTTCGTTTTATATGCTACAATTTGTTTGTATATCAGTATTTGTATATATGCTACAATCTGTTTGTTTTTATCTTTTTGATGTTAGGTTACGTGTCTAATATTTTCATTTCATTTTCTTGATCTTGTTCGATTTATATGCTACAATCTGTTTGTATATCAGTCTATGCTACAACCTGGATTGGAAGCATTTTGTTTTATACAAATCGGAGGGTAAGATATATTCTACTTGCATTCATCGTCAAAATTGTCATTTGCGTGCTGAAAGTGCTAGAGGTACTACTAATCAAAGTAGGCATTTGTCTAAATGTGATTCTTATTTATTAAGTGTTAAAAGTACTGATGCCGGAAAGAACTTTTGTCAAAAAACATTTTGTCGTATGTTTGCCGAAGCCATTATGGTCCATGCTTATCCTTTACTTATGGTTGAACATGTTAGGACTAGGGCTTTGTTGTCTTATTTGGAACCTAAAGTGAAACACATAACTAGGAATACGATGCTTAAGATTTGTGTTAATGAGTTTGAGACTATGAAAAAATGTTTGCGTAATGTGTTGATGAATTTGGATTGTAAAATTTGTTTTACTTGTGATCTTTGGACTTCCCGGAGTGATAGTTATATGGTACTTACAGCTCAATTTGTTGATAAATCTTGGATACTATGTTCTGAAATACTTGTCTTTAATTCGGGCTTGTCCTCAACCCCATACCGATTTAGAATTAAGTAGTTATTTTTTGGATATGCTTCAAGAATGGGGTCATAAAGATAAGGTTTTTACATTGCTTGACTTGTGATAATGCTAGTTCTAATAATGTTATGGTTATCAAAATTGTTAATGATTTGAACAAAGTAAATCCTTTGGTTTGTGGTGGTAAGTTTTTTCATATTAGATGTTCGACACATATTTAAAATTTAGTTGTACAAAGTGGTATGTCTATGATTGATAAGAGTGTTAAAAATTTGCATGCAATTGTTACTTACATTGGTTTAAGTATGGCTAGACTTCAACGATTTGGTGATTGTTTTAAATATGTTAATACTGGGTTTTGTGGTAAGCTGATTTCTGATGTTTGTACTCGTTGGAACTCCATTTATCTAATGTTGCGTCATTGTTTGGAAGGAATGGAAGCTATTGATAGGTTTCTTAAATTTGAGGTATGGTATGAAATTGAAATTGAATATGATGAATGGGAAATCATACAAAATATTTGTGATTTTTTGGAACCTTTTTATGATATTACAACGCTGTTTTTTGGTTCTGAGTACCCAACCACAAACTTGTATTTTTCTAATATTGCTTTAATTGAAAATTTAATTGTTAATACTCATAAACATTCAACTGATTGCATTAAGGGTATGGTTGAACCTATGTGTGAAAAGTTTAACAAGTATTGCAAGGATTATTCTCCTATTCTTTGTGTTGCTGTCATGCTTGATCCATGTTTTAAAAAACAGTTAACAAGTATTGCAAGGATTATTCTCCTATTCTTTGTGTTGCTGTCATGCTTGATCCATGTTTTAAAAAACAGTTTGTTAGTGATTTATATGGTAGTTTATATGCCAATTTCGAGCGTGAAAAACGTGTTAAAATTGTTGTTGATAATTTTACCGAATTGTATACATATTATTCTCAAACATATTCATCTTCTTCTAGTGGTTCTTTAAGTTCTGGACAAAGTTATGTGAATCCTTGTCAATTTAGTATAAGATCTACCCTTCGTCCTTATAAGAAAATAAACCTTATGGTCGTGTTGCTAGCCCTAGTGTTGGTTCTTCTAGTGTTCAAGGTGTAACTTCTGAAATTAATGCATACTTTGATGCCCCCCTTGTTTCTTTTGTTAGTAATGTTGATAATTTTGATGTTCTTTCATATTGGCGTGATCATATGGTTCACTTTCCTGTTTATGCTCGTATGGCAAGAGACATCTTAGCTATCCCTATAACTTCTGTTGCATCTGAATCCTCCTTTAGCATGGGAGGTAGAATTTTGACTAAGTATCGTTCACATTTGTTGCCTAAAAATGTTCAAGCTTTAGTTACTTGTCAAAATTGGCTGTTTGGTTATTTTCCAATTGAGGATGAAGGAACTCTTGATGTTAGAGTTTTTGGTGAACCTAATGATATTGACTTTGATTCTATTCCGTGATTCATTTGCTCTTTTTTTTTGTTGATGTCCATGTTATGTTGCTTTGATTGTGGTGGTTGTTGTGGTGCTTGTAGGATGGTGCTACTTTGCTGTTTTTATATTATCTTTGACGTATTTTTTACTCTCAACTCCAAAATTATTTATGTATTTGTTGCCCTTATCTATGTGAGGCGGCGTTTTTTCTAGGCATCTAAAAGAACATGATACACATTTGAGAGCCAAAGACATTTTATGAGCTTAGGAATTGCCGCCTGTCCATAGTGCTTTATGGCTCGTTTACATATTTATTTTTTGTGATGTTGATGGAGTCAAGTGCTCGATGATGATTCTTCTGGTAAAATTTTTTTGAAATTTGTTATAAGATCTGAGAGCCTAAAAATTATAATTTTTAAAACTGTTGTGGTCATGTGCTGCTTTTGGTTGTTGGATATTGTTGGTTGTTAGATGCTGATGCTTGTGGCCTGCTGCTGCTGCTTGTGTCCTGCTGTTGTTTGTGGCTTGCTGCTGATGCTGCTTGTGGCTTACTGCTGATGCTGCTTCAAGAATGGGGTCTCAAAGATAAGGTTTTTATATTGACTTGTGATAATGCTAGTTCTAATAAAGTTATGGTTATCGAAATTGTTAATGATTTGAACAAAGTTAATCCTTTGGTTTGTGGTGGTAAGTTTTTTCATATTAGATGTTCGACACATATTTTAAATTTAGTTGTACAAAGTGGTATGTTTATGATTGATAAAAGTGTTAAAAATTTGCATGGAATTGTTACTTACATTGGTTTAAATATGGCTAGACTTCAACGATTTGATGATTGTGTTAAATATGTTAATACTAGGTTTTGTGGTAAGCTGATTTCTGATGTTTGTACTCGTTGGAACTCATGTTTAAACTTCATGTTTGTATATCAGTATTTGTCTGATCCTTCACTATCTGGCAAACACACTTCTGTTGTTTGGAAGCATTTTGTTTTATACAAACCGGAGGGTAAGATATATTCTACTTGCATTCTTTGTAAAAATTGTCATTTGCGTGCTGAAAGTGCTAGAGGTACTACTAATCAAAGTAGGCATTTGTCTAATTGTGATTCTTATTTATTAAGTGTCAAAAGTAGTGATGCCGGAAAGAACTTTTGTCAAAAAACATTTTGTCGTATGTTTGCCGAAACCATTATGGTCCATGCTTATCCTTTACTTATGGTCGAACATGTTAGGACTAGGGCTTTGTTGTCTTATTTGGAACCTAGAGTGAAACACATAACTAGGAATACGATGCTTAAGATTTGTGTTAATGAGTTTGAGACTATGAAAAAATGCTTACGTAATGTGTTGATGAATTTGGATTGTAAAATTTGTTTTACTTGTGATCTTTGGACTTCCAGGAGTGATAGTTATATGGTACTTACAGCTCACTTTGTTGATAAATCTTGGACACTATGTTCTAAAATACTTGTCTTTAATTCGGGCTTGTCCTCAACCCCATACCGGTTTAGAATTAAGTAGATATTTTTTGGATTTGCTTAAAAAATGGGGTCTTAAAGATAAGGTTTTTACATTGACTTGTGATAATGCTAGTTCTAATAAAGTTATGGTTAGCGAAATTGTTAATGATTTGAACAAAGTTAATCCTTTGGTTTGTGGTGGTATGTTTTTTCATATTAGATGTTCGACACATATTTTAAATTTAGTTGTACAAAGTGGTATGTTTATGATTGATAAAAGTGTTAAAAATTTGCATGGAATTGTTACTTACAATTGTTTAAATATGGCTAGAATTCAACGATTTGATGATTGTGTTAAATATGTTAATACTGGGTTTTGTGGTAAGCTGATTTCTGATATTTGTACTCGTTGGAACTCATGTTTAAACTTCATGTTTGTATATCAGTATTTGTCTGATCATTCACTATCTGGTAAACACACTTCTGCTGTTTGGAAGCATTTTGTTTTATACAAACTGGAGGGTAAGATATATTCTACTTGCATTCATTGTAAAAGTTGTCATTTGCGTGCTGAAAGTGCTAGAGGTACTACTAATCAAAGTAGATATTTGTCTAATTGTGATTCTTATTTATTAAGTGTTAAAAGTAGTGATGCCGGAAAGAATTTTTGTCAAAAAACATTTTGTCGTATGTTTGCCGAAGCCATAATGGTCCATGCTTAACCTTTACTTATGGTCGAACATGTTAGGACTAGGGCTTTGTTGTCTTATTTGGAACCTAGAGTGAAACACATAACTAGGAATACGATGCTTAAGATTTGTGTTAATGAGTTTGAGACTATGAAAAAATGCTTACGTAATGTGTTGATGAATATGGATTGTAAAATTTGTTTTACTTGTGATCTTTGGACTTCCCGGAGTGATATTTATATGGTACTTACAGCTCACTTTGTTGATAAATCTTGGACACTATGTTCTAAAATACTTGTCTTTAATTCGGGCTTGTCCTCAACCCCATACCGGTTTAGAATTAAGTAGTTATTTTATGGATTTGCTTCAAGAATGGGGTCTTAAAGATAAGGTTGTTACATTGACTTATGATAATGCTAGTTCTAACAAAGTTATGGTTATCGAAATTGTTAATGATTTGAACAAAGTTAATTCTTTGGTTTGTGGTGGTAAGTTTTTTCATATTAGATGTTCGACACATATTTTAAAGTTAGTTGTACAAAGTGGTATGTTTATGATTGATAAAAGTGTTAAAAATTTGCATGGAATTGTTACTTACATTGGTTTAAATATGGCTAGACTTCAACGATTTGATGATTGTGTTAAATATGTTAATACTAGGTTTTGTGGTAAGCTGATTTCTGATGTTTGTACTAGTTGGAACTCATGTTTAAACTTCATGTTTGTATATCAGTATTTGTCTGATCCTTCACTATCTGGTAAACACACTTCTGCTGTTTGGAAGCATTTTGTTTTATGCAAACCGGAGGGTAAGATATATTCTACTTGCATTCATTGTAAAAATTGTCATTTGCGTGCTGAAAGTGCTAGAGGTACTACTAATCAAAGTAGGCATTTGTCTAAATGTGATTCTTATTTATTAAATGTTAAAAGTAGTGATGCCGGAAAGAATTTTTGTCAAAAAATATTTTGTCGTATGTTTGCCGAAGCCATAATGGTCCATGCTTAACCTTTACTTATGATCGAACATGTTAGGACTAGGGATTTGTTGTCTTATTTGGAACCTAGAGTGAAACACATAAGTAGGCATACAATGCTTTAGATTTGTGTTAATGAGTTTGAGACTATGAAAAAATGTTTGCGTAATGTGTTGATGAAATTGGATTGTAAAATTTGTTTTACTTGTGATCTTTGGACTTCCCGGAGTGATAGTTATATGGTACTTACAGCTCAATTTGTTGATAAATCTTGGATACTATGTTCTAAAATACTTGTCTTTAATTCGGGCTTGTCCTCAACCCCATACCGATTTAGAATTAAGTAGTTATTTTTTGGATATGCTTCAAGAATGGGGTCTTAAAGATAAGGTTTTTACATTGCTTGACTTGTGATAATGCTAGTTCTAATAATGTTATGGTTATCGAAATTGTTAATGATTTGAACAAAGTTAATCCTTTGGTTTGTGGTGGTAAGTTTTTTCATATTAGATGTTCGACTCATATTTAAAATTTAGTTGTACAAAGTGGTATGTCTATGATTGATAAGAGTGTTAAAAATTTGCATGCAATTGTTACTTACATTGGTTTAAGTATGGCTAGACTTCAACGATTTGGTGATTGTGTTAAATATGTTAATACTGGGTTTTGTGGTAAGCTGATTTCTGATGTTTGTACTCGTTGGAACTCCATTTATCTAATGTTGCGTCATTGTTTGGAAGGAATGGAAGCTATTGATAGGTTTCTTAAATTTGAGGTAGGGTATGAAATTGAAATTGAATATGATGAATGGGAAATCATACAAAATGTTTGTGATTTTTTGGAACCTTTTTATGATATAACAACGCTTTTTTCTGGTTCTAAGTACCCAACCACAAACTTGTATTTTTTTAATATTGCTTTAATTGAGAATTTAATTGTTAATACTCATAAACATTCAACTGATTGCATTAAGGGTATGGTTGAACCTATGTGAAGTTTAACAAGTATTGCAAGGATTATTCTCCTATTCTTTGTGTTGCTGTCATGCTTGATCCACGTTTTAAAAAACAGTTTGTTAGTGATTTATATGGTAGTTTATATGCCGATTCCGAGCGTGAAAAACGTGTTAAGATTGTTGTTGATAATTTTACCGAATTGTATACATATTATTCTCAAACATATTCATCTTCTTCTAGTGGTTCTTTAAGTTCTGGACAAAGTTATGTGAATCCTTGTCAATTTAGTATAAGATCTACCCTTCGTCCTTATAAGAAAATAAATCTTGCTAAAGAGTATGGTCGTGTTGCTAGCCCTAGTGTTGGTTCTTCTAGTGTTGAAGGTGTAACTTCTGAAATTAATGCATACTTTGATGCCCCCCTTGTTTCTTTTGTTAGTAATGTTGATAATTTTGATGTTCTTTCATATTGGCGTGATCATATGGTTCAATTTCCTGTTTGTGCTCGTATGGCTAGAGACATCTTAGCTTTGCATCTGAATCCTCCTTTAGCATGGGAGGTAGAATTTTGACTAAGTATCGTTCACGTTTGTTGCCTAAAAATGTTCAAGCTTTAGTTACTTGCTGTCAAAATTTGCTTTCTGGTTATTTTCCAATTGAGGATGAAGGAACTCTTGATGTTGGCGTTTTTGGTGAATCTAATGATATTGACTTTGATTCTATCTCGTGATTCATTTGCTCTTTTTTTGTTAATGTCCATGTTATGTTGCTTTGATTGTGGTGGTTGTTGTGGTGCTTGTAGGATGGTGCTACTTTGCTGTTTTTATATTATCTTTGACAGAATTTGACCCGTGTTTTTGACTCTCAACTCCAAAATTATTTATGTATTTGTTTCCCTTATCTATGTGAGGCGGCGTTTTTTCTAGGCATCTAAAAAAACATGATACACATTTGAGAGCCAAAGACATTTTATGAGCTTAGGAATTGCCGCCTGTCCACATTGCTTTATGGCTCGTTTACATATTTATTTTTTGTGATGTTGATGGAGTCAAGTGCTCGATGATGATTCTTCTGGTAACAATTTTTTGAAATTTGTTATAAGATCTGAGAGCCTAAAAAATTATAATTTTTAAAACTGTTGTGGTCATGTGCTGCTTTTGGTTGTTGGGTATTGTTGGTTGTTGGATGCTATTGCTTGTGTCCTGCTGCTGTTTGTGGCTTGCTGCTGATACTGATTGTGGCCTGCTGCTGATGCTGCTTGTGGCCTGCTGTTGCTTTTTCTTGCTTTGTTGTTGTTGTTTCTTGCTTTGTTGTTGTTGTTTCTGCTTGAAGCTTTTGGTTGTTACTGTTGGGTGCTTGCTGTTTATAAATTCAGCAATTTGATTTTTGTAAATTTGTATGATTTTGACATAGATATTCTATTTTGAATTAATTTATAATATTATATTATCTCGATTCAATTGCCTAATATTGTTCTTCAATCAAACAAGCTAAGTTCTTAATTATATGTTGCATAATAGTTAGCTTTAGTATTTTATGGAAGCATTTACATTATGCAAAGCAACAAGTAAATTAATAAGACGACATTAGTAAGTACAAAGAAACTAATAGCCAAAACAATCCGGCTTGCGTGGACCCGGTTCACACTAAAAATAGTGTGGACCAGGCCCAGGCCCGTGACCCTATATCACTTTAACATACACTATATCACTTTAACATACACTATATCATTTTAACACACACTAAATCACTTTAACATACACTATATCACTTTAACATACACTATATCATTGTAACATACACTATATCATTTTAACACACACTATATCACTTTAACATACACTATATCATTTTAACATACACTATATCATTATAACATACACTATATCACCTTAACATACACTATATCACTTTAACATACACTATATCACTGTAACATACACTATATCATTTTAATATACACTATATCATTTTAACATATACACTATATCATTTTAATATACACTATATCATTTTAACATACATTATATCATTTTAACATACACTATATCATATCAATATACACTATCATAAACTCACGTGATATGGATCGGGTGCACACTAATTAGTGTGCACCGGGTTCATATTAGTTTTTTTATAGCCAAAAAGGGATCAAATAATCCTATCCACAGTTACAAAACTAACTTGTACTAAAATTACATCAAAGATATGGATAACCAAAAAATGATTTGTACTAAAATTACATCAAAGATTCGGATAAGCAAAAAATGTTAATATACTTTGTATATACATACTGCATACATTATGCATGTTGACATTGTGACTTTATTAATATACATCAATAAATGTCAAATTAAAACAAGAGAGTAATGTACAAAAATAATTCATAAATAAATAAAAATATAAAACAATACATGATATTGAAAGTGTAACCCTTAAATAGTCAAATTGAATGTAATTTAATTTTTTATTTAATTAATTATTAAATGTAAGAAATTTATAATTAACATATTTAAATGACTTTGTAGATATAAAAAAATAATTGAATTTATATTTTATCTTGTTGATTACGGTCGGGTTCAGGTTTAAAACCGGTCTGTCTGAACAGGTCAGGATATAATCTGGCCGGGTGCCGGTCAGATCTGGATAATCCCAAGTCAGATTTCGGTCAGGTCTGGAGACTAACCCTCACAGGTCGAACCAGGTTTGAGTCAGATCAAAATCAGGTTGACCCAGCAGTCATATCTCTTTTTTTTTTTTTTTTGTGAAAAGGGTGAAAGGGTGGAACAAAACACGCAAGAGGTTAGCTCTTTCTTGCCATGGTAGCAAGATTGTGAGCTAATTTGACCTCCTCTCTGCTAACCTTAATACAAGATATAAAGAGGAAACTATTGGCCTTGATCTCCTAATATCCCGAATGATACTATCTATGATTTGATTTGTACTATGATTAGTTTTCAGAGCCTTAACCACTTCTTGATTATCCGTCTTGATTATGAGACCAGCACTTTGCCATTCCATATCCGTTATAGCCTTCAGAACTGCGAACGCTTCCGTTTGCAATGCAGAGTTTGCAAATATCTTGGCTACAGCCTGTTCTCGGGGATCGTTATTGATGTTTTTCCATGCAATGGCTGCTTGCCAAATGTTTGAATTTACCTTGTTCTTCCAGGCACCGTCAACCACGAGAGTCTGAACAGATGAAACACCCCTTTTCCCCATAGACCATTCCAGCTGAGTAGGAGTACCTGACCCCTTACTACCCTCTCCTATGGATGAGCTCTCTATCTTGCGAATCACCTCCTTGCTTGCTCGCAACGAATGATCAGAGATTATGCTCATTATTCTTGTCGGATTAGGGGATATGCCTTTAAAAACCACTTCATTCCTATGACACCAGATTCCCCATAATGTGGCCACAAAATCTGTCTCCATAGCTGTCCCATCCTCAGCCTTCCTTTTCTTAAAAAGATTCAAGAAATTCTTAATCCATTCTTTTAGAGGGAGGATAGCTCCATTCGTAGCTACAATTCCTAAGGACCCACTCCAAATTCGATGTATAATATGGCAATCACGAAACAAATGTTCCAGGGACTCTTTTTCCTTGCTGCACAAGCAACAAATCTCATTGATCCCCTTTATTCTCCGTTTGATGAGATTGTCAGATGTTGGCAATGAAATGCTGAATATTTTCCATAAAAAGTGTTTCCACTTTGGAAAAAGACTTGATTTCCAGAACTGAATCCAGAAAGACGATTTTGGGAGAGGAGGTTTATTTTCTCTAATGAGGAACCAATAGCCAGACTTAACTGAAAATTCACCTGACTTAGTGTAGCTCCATCCAATCCCGTCCTCCATCTCTTGATGAGGAATATGTGTACCCAAAATCTCCCTTGCATCTGAAGCTGAGAAAAGGGACCAAATTGCAGCAGGCTTCCACTTCCTGCTGCTATCCATCAGGTCTGAGACTTTCAATATTTGCTTTCTCGTTTCATGCTCAGCCGAAATGTTGGGCTTAAACTGACATATAGGATGCCACCTATCCACATCAATGTTAATGGATCTCCCACTACCCAATCTCTTGTACATCCCTCTTTTAAAAGCAGAACTAACCTTAAACAAACTGCGAAAAGCAAAGGAACCATTTCTCGGAGATTCGTTATCCATAACCAATTGAATTGGATCTTTTTTGTATCTAGCCACGTATAATTTATGAATAAGAGAGTCTTTCCTCATATGAATTCTCCAAGCTTGATTGAAAAGCATAGCCTTGTTTGTGTGTTTAATATTCTTGAAACTTAGTCCCCCTTCCGACTTATGTTTCTCTAATAGCTCTCTCTTCCGCCAGTAGATTGGAGTCTTATCCATTGAAGAGGCCCACCAATACTTAAGCAACATGGAGGTGATCGATCTCGAGATTTTCTTGGGCAACAAGTAAACAGAAATTATGTTTGACGCTAAGGAACACATGATAGTGTTGATTAGAATGAGCTTACCTGGTTGCGAAAGTTTAGAGAATTTCCACGAAAGGATCTTATTTGCCGTCTTAGAGATTATGCTTTTAAAAACTTCCGACGACCGGCCATCCACTTCCATAGGGCAACCAAGATAGACCCCTACTTTATCCTTATCCAACACCCCCAAAGGCTTCCTCATTATTTTCCTAAACTTTCTCGGCGTATTAGGGCTGAAAACAACATGGGACTTGTCGAAGTTTATCATTTCCCCCGATTTCTCGCAGAAGGTGGAGAGAACGTTTTTTATTGTCCAGCAATTTTTGTGATTAGCTTTGAAGAAGAACAGCGCATCATCCGCGAAGAAGAGATGAGAGATTTTAGGTGCCCCTCTTGCTATCTGCAGCCCCTCCAACTCCTTTGACTCTTGAAGCTTGGAAAGATTCCTCGAGAGAACCTCCATACACAGAATAAAAACATAGGAGGAGAGAGGATCCCCCTGACGAAGGCCTACAGAAGGGTAGAAAACTTGGGAAGGCTCCCCGTTAACTAGCACTGAGTAGGAAACAGTAGAAATGCACTGCATTATCCAGTTCACCCACTTACCAGGGAAATTCATTTTCTTTAGCATGGCTTCCACAAAATCCCATTTAATCCGGTCATAAGCTTTACTTAAGTCTACCTTGAGGATTCCTGCAAAGCAATTCCCTTTCTTCCTCTTCCGAACCCAGTTTATAATCTCATGTGAAGCAAAGCAATTATCAGACATTTGTCTACCTGGCACAAAGGCATTTTGAAACTCGTCCACAATGTCTCCTAGTACTAGCTTAATTCGGTTTGCAAGGACTTTTGCTATGATCTTGTATGAAGTGTTACATAAACTAATTGGTCGAAAGTCCTTCGTTTCTTGCGGTCTATCCTTCTTTGGAATAAGAGTGATGAAAGTCCTATTTTGCTCTTTAAGAATATAGCCTGAGGAGAGGAAGGAGTTGACACTTTTAATCACATCTGGACCTATTAAGCTCCAATTTTGTTGAAAGAATGCCGGTGGGGTACCGTCCGGCCCTGGCGACTTGAATGGTTTTGAGCTAAAGCAGGATTCTTTTATTTCCTTCCCTGTGAATGGCTTGCTGAGTATCTCCAGATGCTGTTGGGAGAGAGTAGCTACTGGATCAAAAAAGGGGTCCTCATGATTGATTCCAGCCCTTCCCACTTTGTCACTCTGATAAATTTCTTTGAAACTTTCCAAGAAATTTTTTTTAATTTGAGGCTGGTCACTAGTCCAAATTCCTACTTCATTCTTGATAGCTTTGATTTCGTTTCTGGAAGATCGTCCTTTAACACTTCGATAGAAAAAGGCCGACGTTTTATCCCCTAAGTCATCCCATCTTGACTTAGCCCTTTGTCTCCAATAATCGGTCTTTATTTCAATATCGTTCAGAATTTTCTTTCGCATTTCTTGATCCTCCTGCGCTTGAGAGGGAGAAAGAATAGCTTGTTGATGGTCAGAGAGGCTACAATGAATATCACGCCAATCAATTTTCTTAGTGTTTTTAAAATTTAAACACCACTCTCTAATCATCCGAAGACTCCTTTGAAGTTTCCTTTGTAGTATAAAAGCGGGGGAACCATCCTGAGCCTCTTCCCACTCTTTTATAATCAAGTCTCGAACTTTCTTGATAATTCAAGCACCAAGAATCCAACCGATATGGTCTTTTTTTCTTCCCTAGACTTGTCCCCCGAAGTTGGAGAACGATTGGACTATGATCTGAGAGCAGAATTGGAAGATTCCAGACTTCTGCGTCCGGGAATCTGTCTCTCCAATCTATGTTACACAAAGCTTTATCAATTCTCTCGTAAATGGCTTCATCGTTGGATCTATTATTTGTCCAAGTGTAATTAACTCCTTGATAGGGCACATCCAGTAATTAATTGTCCATCTTCCATTCTGTAAACTGGGAAGCTCCTTTTAAGGTTTGAGAACCCCCCAGCTTTTGGTCATTAGACTCCACTTGATTAAAATCCCCTATCAACATCCATTTGCCTTTGTTATTATCCATTATGATAGAGAGATTTTTCCATATTTCAGAGCGATCAGCTAGGTAAGGCGAACCATAAACAAACGCTACATAGAATTCATTACTAGGGGAATCCGAAATACAACAACATACATAGTTTTTGGAGAGGGAAATTACTACAACAACTACATTTTTAGACCAACATAAAAACAAACCCCCCTTTTTTCCCTCCGGATCATAACCCGTACAATTAACAAAGCCTAACTTACTGAAAATAGGCTCGACACAAGACACTTGACTTTTTGTTTCTGAAAGAAAGATAACATCTAACTTATGGGAATTAACAACACTGGAAATAAAACCTACATTCTGAGGACTAAGGTTTTTGAGTCCCCTACAGTTCCAACTTAGGAGACTCATATCTTCACTCCAGGCTGTTGGTCAGCCGCACCATACACCCTTTTCTTCTTCCTTGCTGAGGAACCGAGCTTTCAGCCTCCTGAGATTTACTGCCAGAACTAGACTCAATATCCCCATCACTTAAACCGAACTTGAGAATTTCTTTGCCTTTAGTGTGTTTCTGAAACTTCATCCTCTTAGGGTTTGCTGAACCCCCAGCCAGACTCTCTTCCTTTGGAGGGAGATTGAGATTGAAGATCTTCTCAGCATTGGATTTTTGCGCTTTCTTCTCATATAGCCGCAAATATTGTGATAGAAGACCTGCAGGCCTCCATTCCCTTTTCTTCCTTCTCTTTATAAAAGAGACATCAGGGGAGAGACTAGTTTTAGGGGATTCAAAAATCTCTTTTTGAGGCAAAATAGTGTTAAGATCCATAGTCTCAATAACAAAATCCCAATCTTCTATGGGAAAGTCAGAGAAAGCAGAATTGAAAGAGTTTAAAGAAGTGGGTGAATTAGGAGGGGTCTCAGAAAAAGAGTGAGAATCAGTTGACGAAGTTATAGAGAACCCACTGCTGTTTGACTCTTTATAAGGGGGGTCATTGAAGAGGTTTGACTCAGGTTCTTGAAGTGCGGTTAAGTGGTGAGGTGGACCTTGGGGGACCTGCTGGCCCAACTTGGCTAATTCTTCCCAATCAGAAAAAGAAAGGGAGGTGGTCCTATCTTTCCTCTTTTGAGAAGAGGAAGATCTTGGGAGGCCCAAAGTTCCCGAAGCAGACAAAAGTGGGCCTTTTCTCGAAAGATTTTTGTGGGCCTTACTCTTGCTAGCACAGCAATCAACTTTTTGAGCTGCATGGCCAACTTTCGACGAGGTAGAAAATATGGAGCAGTGAGGTTCAGCAATGTGAAGAGGATCAAACACATTTTCGACAGAAATCGGGGAGGTTACAGACGGCGAGTTAGGAGGGTTCTTAAAAAGCATGGCTTCTTCCTCAAGTTGTTCGACTTCAAAAGGGACAGAGTGAGTGGAGGTATTGGCTTCCCAGTAGGTGAGTGAACCGAAAGGGATAAAGAAATCGCTAAATGGGTCATTGGGAACGAGGAGACGGTCATTTTCATTGAGTTGAACATTGGTAAAGAGATTAGCAAGATTAACCTCTTCATATGGTGGGAAAAATTCCATTTGATGTTCAGGAGAGTTGGCGTTTTGTGGGTTGAGTGAGGAAGAAGGGTGGACTCTTGAGTTTGTTGCCATTTTTGGGAGCTTTTTGGAAGATGCTGTGGAGTAGGTCTGAGGCATTAAACTTTTGAGTAGGATTAGGTATAAATAGATGTACTGGAAGGAGTGGGAGTGAACTGAAGTTGGCGAATTTTCAGAGGGATTATTTCTTCTAGCCCAGTATGTCAGTGAAAAAACTCTAAACACAGTTTGAAAGAAAAAATCCGGGTGTTTTCTTGCAACTTTACTATACAAAATTACGTTGCTACCCTCTTTATGAGAGAAGGGGGTAGCCTCGTAATTCCACATAATGGTAAAACATGCAGCTAGAAGAAAATACTTACCTGATAAATGATGGCTCGCTTCTCCAAGATGGTGGTTGGGGATACCATGCGCATTAAACGCCCGTCGCCCAGTCCTCTGCCTCTTTAATTCTTCTCTTCCCTCCTTGCACACATGCTCAGTGAAGTAATGCTTCCTCTTAGGTGGATGAGACCGCATTGATGGCCACACTCTTTCTTGGTCTTTAGTCTTCCAATGAATAGTGCCCTGCAGGTTGGACGTAGTTTTTTCCCTGGCAAACTTGACCATTGATTGCTTCTTGCTATGAACAGTAGACCTTGATGATATTTTGCTCCTCTTGGTGTAGTGATCAACATGCATTGGTAGAGAGTGAAATTTATTTTGTGAATAATCCCAACTCCTTTTCCTTTTAGATGATCCGGCTTCGTTAGGATAAGAAGAAGGTTGGTTCACTTGGTGGTAAGGGTCACCATTATCCCTATTCGGAGGGGCAGCGTCATCTTCCCCATTGCCATTAGAGGGTGGACCACCCCCTCCAGAAGAGTCGGACGAGTCGGAATTATCTTCATCCATTACGTCGTCTTGTATTGTATGCTCCGAGTGACTATCCCCTTCCTGGTCCCTGTCCTCGACATAATCTAAGAGATTGAGAGAGGAAGTTCTGTTTCTCTCAACTCTCTTCAGGCCTATTAGTTTATTAGTAAACAGCGGGATATCACTCTGGGATGTTACTTGCAGATGCACTCCTTGCCCAATATCCGCGAGAACCATTTCGAAGTGCCTCTGCGCAATATCGAAAGGAATCCGGCATCTAGGTCTTCTATGCCCAATTCGACCACATTTGGAGCAGAACACAAATACACCCTCATACCTGAAGTCAATCCAGACTCTTGGCCCTTCTTGTCTATTGAAGAATAATCCCGGAACCAGTGGATTATTGATGGGTATAATAACTTTTGCTCTAATGTAGTCCTTGAAACCTTCCGCCATGGAAACACTATCGAAGTACAAGACTTTTCCTAATTTTTCCAAAGCTCTTTTAGCTATGCTCACTTTATTGTAGAGGAGGGGCAGGCCTTCAACCTTGATCCAGATTGGTGTCGCAGAAAGGAGTGGTCCCTAAAGGATGTGTAGGGTACACATTTTGTGAAAAGGAAGAGAGCTCCCTGATAATTAGCTGAACTTAGATCAATGAGACTTGCACGATCCCTCGCATCCTGGCACAGGAAGAAAAATATCTTCCCCACCTTTTTAACTTGGATAGCATCATGAGTGAGCCAGTTAGAGGTTACCCAATTTCCAATTTGTGTTTCTGTAAAATCTCGAACGTCCTTAACTTTGCCTAGAACTGAGTTATATAGAATATAATCATCGGGGGTGATATCAGCATCTTCCGATTCTATTTGGATACCCCTCCTTCTAAGATTATAAATTTCATTGTTTTCATTAGGTTCAGAATTTTGGGAGGTGTTGTGGTGATGATTCATTTTATGAGAGTATCGAAGAATGAAACTAAGATGGTAGAGGGAGAATTTTGTTTGGAAGAATGAGAAGCAGGAAAAGAACCTTCAGCTTTCTCTTTTTGAGTTTTAGAGAGAGATGGTCTCACTTTTTAGAGAGAGAAGCTCGTTGAAACATATTTTGACACCACTAATCTCTTCCCCCATAAAGAAAAGAATTACTCCCCATGAAGTATGCTTTTTAGGACACAAAAGTAACATTTAAATCAGAAAAGAAGGGAAAACAAAAAGAAAAAAGGAAAAGAAAATTTAGCAGAGAAGTTTAACCAGGTTGTTCGCCGCCCCGGCTGCAGTCGTCTACGGCAATTTGCTACCTCCACCGCTCATCTGCTTGTTGGTACATTTTTCTCTCTCCAACTTTTTCCGTTTTAGGGTTCATTTCTTATCGAATTTTCCTCTTAATTTCATTGAATTTTTGTCTTACTTCCATAAATATTATTCCTATCAAACAATTACGCCTTTTCTGTCTTCCAATTTCGTAACTTAGGGCGAATTATTTGAGTTATAATCATCTGTGCAACTCTGAAATTCGGCAATTAGGTTATTTTTCTTCCCAGAAATTTGATCTTTATAATATCTGATTATTCCTTACGAATCTCTTTGACTGCCTTCTCTGATAATTTGTTGAATTTCGTCTGTGTTCCATGAATTTAGTGATACCTAGATGAAATTAGTCTTTTATTTATTATTTTTTTGGGTTAAGGCGTGATGATTTAAGTGTTACTGGTTTTTCTCTTAACTGGATAGGCTGAGATTTTAGTTGATAATTTATCGCAAGTAATTTGGTAGTAGGTTAACATAACTGCATTGTGTTTCTGTAGTTATGGTGTGTGACTAGGGTTTTAATTTGTTTGGAAGCTTTCGTTCGCGGAGCATAAGCTTTGATGCTAAATGAGATCTTATCACCGATAATATTTTTGCTCTTGTCCCTGTTTTTGCATTCATTCCATCTTTAGAAAATAGATTTACTCTTAGGGAGCAATTGTCCTCATCAATTCGTGTGCCAGGTTTTCGTAGTATGCCAACAAATTCATCTTTGTCATTTAATGAGTATCTTGGTTCTATTATATTGATATCACACCTTTTTTCTGTTTTGTGTGATATCCATCTAATTATGCACCTTTATGTTATGTTTGGCGTAGAATTAATTGTGTTGTCTCACTTTTTTTTATTGGTGTGTCCTTAAGCTATATCAGTGTCTTATTTAACTAAGCTTCTGATGGTGAATGTAGTTTTGGAGGCTGTACAGTTGGTAATAAAACTCAAAGGTTACGGCATGAAAGTCTAGACACTGTGTTATGTTGTAAGCATGCAGGCAACGGAAAAAACCTCTTTACCATGTTTTGAACACCATTTTTCTGATACTAATGTTGGTCACAATGAAGAACCTGCTGTAATACCATCCTCATCTGACGACATTGTCACTTCACAGCCCGGTAAGCTGTAGTTGGTTTAATGTTTTCTGTAGGGGGAAGCAGCAAGCTTTGTTTTTTTTTTTGAAAGTGAGAACGAGCAAACTTTGACTGTCATCAACTTATTATGAAATGGGAATGAATTGCAGCTAAACGACCAACGCGGCAATGGGCTGCATGGACACGGGAGGAGGAGGAGAGTTTCTTCACTGCGTTGCGGCAAGTTGGCAAGGCAAGTTCTCTCATTAGGTAGTAATGCAGGTGGATGATTAATTGGTTATATTGTTTTTAATAGGAAATATTGTCTCTTAAGTGCAGAATTTTGAAAAGATCACATGTCGGGTGCAAAGTAAAAATAAGGACCAGGTATCCTATATATGTGCATATTTTTGTTTTCATGCTCTACATACTATTAACAAATTCCAACTTATACTTGTTATGAACCAGGTCAGACATTATTACTACCGACTTGTGAGGCGCATGAACAAGTTACTGGGTCCTGACTTGTCTTTGGATGCTAAAAACTCTAAAGACACTAATGCTGCGATGCTGCGTTGGTAATACGATTTCTGTGTACATTTGCTAATTCTGTGTACATATATATTATATTTGTGGGCATGTTAAAGGAATGTTTTGTCTTATTATAGCAGTTATTTGACCATGTTGTAGAAGTTCCACATTCCTGCATCATAGGAGTAATTCTTGTGTGCTTTGTGGCTCACTCAGCTGTAGGTTGTGACTTGCGTTAGCGTCAATACTAAGTTTGTGAATTCCCAATTTCTGAGCAGCTTATTGGCCCCCTGAATGAGCAGACAACTAATAGAGTTGCAAGACAAGTTCAGACCTTGAGGGTCTGAGGCACTTGGCCACAGTGTGGTTTGTACCAGTTTATAATATGTCCCTTGTCATGTGTGCGGATTTAGATCTTACTAGTGAGAGGTGTCACCAGACCTGATTCCCCTTTCCAAAAGTTTTTTTGCACTGGAAGTGATATAGGAAGTAGCGTTGCCTTTATTAAAAGCTTAAACCCCAAACTTATGTGACTAAACTTGTCTAGTGTGAACTTATTGTATTAGACTCAAACTGAGTTTACCTATGTTTTGTAGCCCTAGACTGAACTTATTGTGAATTGAACTTATCTAAAATCATTACCTTTGTACTGATTTTATCTGAAGGTTTTTAAAGGTAATAGCACTTAATTAATAACTAAACGTGTCGAAATATATTCGACTTCAACTTTTTCTAGGTGAAAATAACTATCCAACTTTTCTTCTTCTGTTACTGAAAAACCATCAGCCCGTCATGTCCTCAAATTATGCTAGTTCTAGTTTTGTTTTTAGCCTTTCCAAAATTGGCAGAGTTCAGCTTCACTGCGCCAAGACGTCTTCTCCTGTTATATATAAACAATCACTTGCGTTGTCTATTTATCGTATAAATTATCTTAAAAGAGCATGTTTTATTTGACTGGAAAATATGGCTAATTTAGGAGCTCTTTTGACTTTTGTAGCTTGCATTATTGCATTTGTACATGTAGGTTTTATTTATTGGTGCTAATCTGCAAAACTTGTGAAAGTGGGACTGTAATTAATATATCAAGTGCTCGAACTTTAATTTGAATGAAGCTTTTAGATAGTGGAACCTTCCTGTTTGGATAATCTTCCTTCTTTCCCTTTTAGCACAATTGAAAACTTGAACCTTCAACCTTCAACCTTCACACTTTTTTCTCTAATCCTAGTTGTTGAATGTTGATCCTAAATATCTATATGAAATGGGTGTTTACAAAGTCAAAATCGTGGAATTTGTATGTATATAAATATTTCTGTACCTATGTGCTTAAATTAATCACAAATTATGGAATTGGAATCCTCAAACATTGACAATTCAAAACACATAAAAACAAACATAATTCTTAAAAACTTTTATGATGAGTATTGTGGTGCCGAATCAAATATATAAGCAAATGTCACAAGTTTACATAGAAAATAATGACGGCCATATTTTTTTATATTATAGGAGATTTAAGTGGTGAAGACTGAAGATTCATCTTGCTTAAAAGAGAGAGAGAGGGGGGAGGAGGGAGGGGGAGAGAGGGAAGGAGAGGGAGAGGGAGAGGGAGAGGGGTGGGGAGGGAGAGGGGAAGAGAGGGACGAGGACAGGGAGGAGGAGAGAGGGAGGGAGGGAAAGAAGGGGAGGGGGAGAGAGGGGGAGAGGGAGAGGGGAAGAGGGGGGGGGGGGGAGAGAGTGTCCTTGGCAGGTTTTCTTCCTTGGCGAGCTGTATGCTCTAATGTTTACCTATTCCTGTAGGTTCCGACTTCTAACCCTAGAACTCTGACTTTCTGTCACGACCCTCTAATTTAGAGCTTACCTTCTTAGGTGTATTTGAAATTGTATTGTTGAAAAGGTCATTATCCTTTGTGTTATACATGTCTCGGAATACAAACATGACTTACATGAGAGTGTTTGTGAGGATTCTTTAAGAAGGCATCAGGAAAGAGAGTAGGGATCATCTTGTGAGCTCAGATATAGTTTTATATTTAGGTAGTATGGGGAGCTGAGATGCCATAGATCTAGCCTAAAGATCTCTGTCTAGCTGGCAGGTGGTTTTGGTGCTATCCTGCTGAGGCAATCCCCTGTGGAACAAATTGATTAAAGGATTTTTACTAACGACCTTCTATATGAAGAGTTGGGGTATCTTGTCTGGGATTAAGGCTATGTACACAGACAGTGATATGTTGGCTCAAGTATTTTCTGATACATTGTATAAATAAGAAGACACTGTTTTGACAAGAATCAGGTTAGGATGTGCCTCTTTGTATTTTAATTTTGCATAAGAAATTATATTTTGATACAATATATAAACAAGAAGTTTGCCTACATTAAGATTACCTTTTAATGGTTAGTGCTTATTACAACTGTTTATGATGACTATTCATGCTAGTCATGAACACTATCTGGAACCATTTGGAAACCAGGCCCAAGTGGAACTAATTGAAGATAGAGGTAGAATATATGGGAATTAAAATTGTAGTTATTTCATAATCTTAGATAAGAAATAAGGAAAAGTGGGGGACCATCTAGCAATGTTATCCTTTCTTCTATTAAGAAAAAAAGGAGAAGTATGCCTAACATGTTGGGCATCTGAAAAGCTAATAGGTTCAAGAGCACTTGAAGGTACTGCCACAAAGAGGTGTACCACTTGTTCCCATATTACTCTGCGGCATTAGCCTTATCATGGAAGATGTGGTCATTGCTCTCCCCGTCAAAGCACCCAAATCATAGACAGAAACGTAGAAACGCATAACAGCACCTCTTGATTACATTACTGCTTCTCCTTAATCCAACTTATTTTACTAGCATGTGCTCCATCAAAGAAGTAGAGCACAACCCAACTCCCTCTGTAACCTGTAAAGCCTACTTCATAGAGCATCAACCCCCTATTGCTGAAGGAAGAAATGACTGAAATGAGGACTAGATTCTGCTCTTTTCGAATGCCTTGAGACAAACATTACGAGTAGAGTTCTAAATTGGATGGACTAACTTGGCCTTTGCTTTGGACTGAAAAATTGAGTCCAAATCCAATCCATTTTAAACAATTTTTTTTTACTTTTGAGCTCCTTTAAACTCTTAATGTACTCTTTTCCGCTAAATGTACCCCAGTTTTTAGTTTTGAAATTAAGTTTGGTTTTCAGCGCATCTCCCACCCCCCTCTCTTTATATATATATATATATATATATTATATATATATATATATATAGAAGTGAGTTCATATGAGAATGCATACTTATATGAGAAATGAGAATGAATTTTACACGCCATAACTCATATGAATAAGTGATGTAACTCTAATGAAAAAGTGATGTAACTCCAAAAACAAAATATTTGAAAAAAAAAATTGAAAATCAAAACAATTTTTTTTTTGAATTCAAATTTTTTTAGAGGGATGTAACTCTAATGAATAAGTGTTGTAACTCTAAACCAATCGTGTGGTGGAGATTCATTCTCATTTCTCATATAAGGAGCATTCTCATGTGATCTTGCCCCTATATATATATATATATATATATATACACATGTGTGTGTGTGTGTAAAATAGTCCAAGTCTAGTCCAATTCGAAGTAGTTTGTACTCGAAATTCAAGTCCAAATCCGATCTGATCTTTTTTAATTCCAGTCTTGGACTGGATTCGACTGGACTTCGGAAGTCCACATATACTCCTAATTCGGAAGTCCATACGTAACTGTAAGTGCCGGTGGATTTCTCGTGATATGCTTAGGTACATTGTTTTGTTAGCTTTGAATTGTTTATTGGGTATTCTACAAGATAATGGAGTGTTCATATAATCTGTGCGTCGTTTCAACTATCACATTGAAGAAAATTTAATATGTCACGATACTATTGGGCCAGAGTTCTTAAATTTCCTGACACTTTGTGGTTATACGCTGTTTCCAAGTGACTCTTCCTTAAATTCACTGTCATCATATTTTCTTGTCATCGTCTGATTACTTCCTTATGATTACATTGTTTGAACTATGAAGTTACAATTTCTTGCCTTGGCATTTGGTTGTTACCTCTAATATGGAAATTCCTTCTTGTGTGGGGTTTTTCTGTCTTTATGCACTTCGCCATCTGTAGAAGCTGTTTTGTAAAGATTATAATCAATGACTGAGAAAGTCAAATCACAACTTACTGAGAAAAGATAATCTGTTATAGCCTTCCCTAACTCCGAGCTTCAATCGCTTGGCGTTAGAAGCACACTGATCGACCTATATATATATATTTATTGGAAGGGGAGTGTAGTATTGTAACAATAATAATATCAAAGGTTATGGATAAGAGTACTTGGTCTTCGTCTAGCTATAAGTGACAAGGAGTTGTTGGCATGATCTTTCTTTGGTATCTTGTCTTTTTTTAATGTTAACCGATTGAAAAGAGAGTGACATTGCAGTGGTTGAAACAACAGTAATTATTGCTATTTTAAGATTTAAGTCAAAAGCCATTGCCCTCATATTTGGAAATTCAATTGCAAAGGATGATAATTTAGCGATTGCAAAATTGTTCACTTTGGGTTGGTTCGCGGTTGTCCGTTGCAAAATACTGGATTTTTTAGTGAGACTTTTGTCAGTCAATAGTTCATTCAGGTTGTCTGCTTCAGCAGACAGATATTATGTGTGAAACCAATTGCTCTTGCTCGCTTTCTTATTTATAAGTATATTTTATTCACTTATTATGCGTTATATGATTTTGACAGGTGGTCTTTACTGGAAAAATACAGTTGCAAGGCCTCAAAACTTCACCTGAAGCCGCGTAGGTTTAAAATATTTATAGAGGCACTGGTTAGTCTGAACTGAGTTTTTTCTTTGACAGGAATAGAAGTTTGACTTTTGAGTTCTGGAAGCAAATTCTGTATTTGAAAATTTTATGTTGCTTGCAGGAACACCAACTTACAAAAGATCGAAAAAAGAATGTTAATAAACGAATGCCTCTGGGGGAAAATTATTCTCCTCCTTCATCAACTACTACTTCAAATCAGATAAAGTTGTCTGGCAATGATGCACGGGCTGTTAAAATTGTTGTAGTTGACAGTCAGAATGTTCAGAAAGCAGGGCAAGGACGAGGGTCTTCAGCACGACGTAATCCAAATATGGGTGTTATTCGCAGTATCAGTAAAGGAGAGTCCTCTCATCCAAAGCCACCCAGGCAACGACGAAAAACTGGTACACATTCACCATCCTACATAGTCATGAGTTACCAGTCTTATTTTGTTAGAATGACTATATTCAGAAGGTCTTGAACTTATAACAGATGAAAAGTGTAAGCATTGCCCCCCGAACTCATGAGCTTGCCTAATTGGATACATTTGGTTGTGATTTATAATTAAGTCAGTTATGTATGTTTTTAATCCTACAACTATTAAGATTTTGGCTTTGTTCTCCTCAAACTTAATTTTGCTGAACTAAGTTATATTTGACTTCTGACCTGAACTAAATTTATTTTGGCTGAAATGTATTTTTGCTGGACTTATTTTACCCGATTTTTTTGCTTAACTTACACTTATATTTGCTTAATTTGAATGTGCCCCTCTCTGTTTCTTGTCAGTAGGTTTAGAGCTTTAAATTCTTTTTCACTGGTGAATCTATTAACCATTCTTTTCGTGTCATTATGCTTCACTTCTCTGCTTCTCTGGCACAGTCCTCATCCTTAAAGAGCAACTCCTGCCTTGGCTTATAAACTTATTGATAGTCACGTTTTCTCTATGTATAGGAGCTGCTTCTGCTGCTGCAATGAAAAGATGGGAGAAGGCTGCCATGGCTGGTGTCTCCTTGGTTGCTGATGCAGCTGAGCACCTGGAGCGCACTGCTGGTGAGTGCATTGACTGTGTTGTCTGTTCAGGCAGTTGTTTTAGCATCGATGTTTCTTGACCTGTATTGAATTATAAATTTTCAATTTCTTGATACCTCAAAACTTGTACTGATCATTTGAACTGTGCAGAGCAAATTGATTCAGGTCCTTCAATGCAAGTACAAGGGAACTCACCAAATCTTTCCAAAGGCATTGCCGTAGAAGACAATTTACAACCTATCTTGAAATTAAAACTACAGCTGTTCCCAATTGATGAAAGTACCAGAAAAGCACTGGAAATGGTAAGATAAATGTAGTTTCTCTATATGTTACTTTGTATCAATAAAAAGCAGTTAAAGTAAGGTGTCAATATTGGTATTTTCTTGATGGTTGCGCAGGACAAGCATAATCCACATTTGGAGCTGACTTTAAGTTCACGAAAGAAGATATCTTCTATTCTGGAGCATCTTGATCGTAAGTGGGGAACTTCCAGTGTAGCATCTGGGGAACTCATGCTTTTCCCTTTCAGCATCCAGAGAGAAAATCTGTTGGGATATCAGAGATGGTCTCGGGAGTCGGTTGTAACTGCTGCTGAAGTCTATTCCATGATTGGTAGCCCTCTAGTGTTCCGACTGAGGTTGTCTCGCCTTTCTTTTTCATGTGTTTTTGTTACTTTCAACTGCTTATTACTCATTTGTAGAATTTTTTTTTTTCTTGATGAAGATATGGCTGGATCTCTAGCAATGAGCTTCAGTCAGGCAGCTCACAGACGATTTCAGTAGCTTCAAGCCATTATAGTGAGCAAGAAAATAGAAGAAATCAAACACTAATGGAACAATTATGTCCACCAACAGAAGTGGAAGACAAGCTGGAAAAACTTGTCGATCACATGCTAAGCGAACATCAAACCTCAGATAAACAAAACAGTTCTCTTAAAGAGTCAACAGCTGCTACTTCTGGTGAAGCGAATAAGAATTCTGACATTGATTTTCACAATGATGCCTTTGAGATGCAGAACTTGGTATCGAGTGTATTTTCGAAGAGAATTGAAGCTTGTGTTGATTCTACTTTAACGAATATGAAAAATGTGGTAATATTCCTTATATTTTGGGAGAAAAATGGGTTTGCATTGCCATCTATATGCATTATAACTGCTCTTTACTAAAATAATTTACTCTGGATTTGTGCACACCTGTACATTTTTCATCATCTTGGCATTTGCATATTCATGTAGTAATTCTTGAATATTTTCAGACCTTTGCTTATATTTTTACTATAAATTTTCTGCTCTTCAAGATTTGCTTCGGTTTTCTTTCATTCTATCACCTTTTAATCTTTATTGCTATATTGTGCTGGCAAATAAATTTATGGTCATATGGCATATGGTTCTTGGCAGGATATATAGAAAAATATATACTTTTAATGTCTCTTCATTTTAAATTGGTTGTAGTGCTTCTACATGCTAATAAGAGGGTTGAGGAGATTATGGGGTTGGGTTACTATCAATTATTTTTCTGTAATTCTTTGTTTTGGGAGCATCTAATTGAGATCGTGATGTTTGACATCTAGATACCATGATTAATCTGGTAAATTGACATGAGTTGCGTTTGAGGAAAATATGGACATGGTTAATGGTATTTGAGACCTGTTTTAAGGAATACTTGCCGCCTGAACTTCATGTTGTATTAAGCTTCTCATATTCACCCCCTGTGCTTTATGTAGGTTGGTCAGAGAGCAATAAAGAATCCAAGTTGGTCCACTAGAGAGTGGGCTGATAGAGTTACAAATGCTACTGCTGGGAAGCAATCAACTGAAGTTTCGGATGTTATGGATGTCGACTGTAATGAGACTCATTTCAAGGACACTGAGCATGTTGAGGAGATTCCATTCACTTGTGACTCATTTGATGCAGCAATTGCTGCGCATATAATTAGTCAAAGCAAGATTGGCTTTGCTGGACCCTCTCCACATTTATCATCAATTTGGGATGCCGAAGAAACATGTGATGCATTTTCATTTCAGAATAGAGTTGTATCTAACCAGGTTCCAACTTCGGCCTCAGCTGCTGCTTCAATTGCCGGTGCAGGGCCCTTTAGAACAAATTTAGCAGGGACCAGCACCAAAGTTCAGGTAATTTTACTAATTGGAGCCTGTTTTCTTTAACTGGAAAGATAATTAGTAGAATTCAGTTTTCATCAACAAAAATGAGTTATAATCAATAATAAACAGTTAACTTCAGTAGAAATGAGATGTATCCTACAATCCAATTCTAAAACAACCAATAACTGCATATGAGAAAATTGTAGAGTATCAACAATCAAATTTATTCAGTAAAAATCAGGTTATATCTGCAAAAAAAAATTGCATAGGTAAAGATGTGTTATTGCTTCAATTGTGTCGTGTACTAGAAAATCTGTCCATAAACGCTGTTTGACTTGCCACAAAATTTTGTATTCATGCAGGATTCACAAGATAGAATGATGGCTGAGAATGATGTCTTGGTGGACACCATAAATGAGTGTCGATCTGATGCCCATGAAATAGAGAGTTCTGCTAAAGATTTCAGTAGTCTTACAGATATTTATTGGGTATGTTTTCATCTTCTCTTTTTTCTGTTTTATCATTTTGTTCAATTTTCAGAGTTGTGTTTGGTCCCCTTAAGAAAGAGAAGTGACATTGTCTTTTCATTAGCAGCATGTCATTTTATGGTGGTACTCATTGCTTGTTAAATTTTTTTTTGCTTTTCAGCCTGACTCATTAGGACCGTTAGAGTTGGATGTACCTTCATGTAAATACTATAGCGAAGATCTAATTTTAAGCGATAGTTTGAGTGGCTTGAATCGTCTTCTAGCGAGCAGCCTTGATGCATTCCAAAACTGTTCTTTCTTTGGCTTGGATGAAAAAAGACCCCCTTCTCCAGCTACTGGAACTCAAGGAGGTGCTACATTCGCTGGCAAAATTGGTCCAAGAGATAGTGCCGGAGTGCAATCTCTTCAAGTATAAGTTTTGGAGAACAGGAATCATGATCTCGGTAGCTTGTCGATGGCTTGATCAGTTCTATGCCATGTAATCAAAAATTAATTTCTCTTAGTCTGTTTTTTGGGGTGGTGGCTGAGGTATATATGTTCTGCCTACATATTCCCTTCACTCTGTACAGAAGTTGCATGTGAAGGACCCCATAAAGAGTTCTGTCCCATATTTGATGTTGTTCGTCACTGTAAATGTATTTCAAATTCACTTTTATGAAGACTTCAGGAAAGATATGAAAATGAACGTCTCCCTTAAATCATTTTATGACTTGCTCAGATATTTGTAGAACTTTGATAGGGAACTACCTTCTCTTACTTTGGTTCTTGAGACTTGAGATAGAAAAAGCTCGAAGATTGTAATTAATACTTTGTTGCATTTTGACCTGTAGTTTTTGCCGATCAACAAACTTGATCAATAACATTTATATAATAACCCCCTTATCCAATCGTCCTTGTACTGCTCTCTCGAAACTTCTCCCTAAAATGTATTCTCTGCGAGCCTAAAGTATCCTGCTCGCCGAGTCGCCGGTGGCTGTGTTCCCCACAGTCGCCGGCGAGTCACCAATCATTCCGGCAAGTTTTCTGTCTTTTCAATTTCTGTCTTGTGGACTCGTTTTTCAGGTTCTTTTTTATGATTACCTAATTATTGAGGTTTGCAGATCTGTCTAAAGTCCTACATCCAGAGTAGAGATGGAAATATCCAGTGGACCACCCGCCCACCCGGTCCACCCGCCGTAATGGATGGGTGAAAAACCCGGTTTAAACGGATGGTAGGCGGGTGACGGATTAATGGATGCGGGTGACGGATCGGATTCGGGTGAACATTTTTCATCCATCACCCGACCCATTAACCCGACCCATCACCCGTTTATTATTAACAAACCATTTTTTCTTTTTCGGCCCAACATAAAGGTCTAACCTAAAGGCCCACTGCCTAACCTAATTTTCGTAAGGTGTAACGTGCTCACTTTCATCTCACGTTCTCACTCTCATCTCTACTGTGCCTCTCATTCTCCTTGACTCTCTCATTTTCTCTCAAACTCTCCCTCTCTCTCATTCTCAAGTTGTGGCTCTCATGGCGGCAGTAAGCTACAGTGCCTCTCAGATCTAGGGTGCAGCCGTCGCAAAAAAAAATCGGTGAAGTTGGAGATCAAGGATTTATTGGAAGATGAACATGGCCTTTTTGCAAGAAGCAGAAGCAATCTTCGTCATCTGATCGAGGATTTTCCTTTTTAATGTTATGTCAATTGATTAAAGTTTCATTTGTTGCTTACTTCATTGAGATTTGAGAATGAAGTTCTGAACCTATTTATGCATGAACTGGAAATTAGGGCTTATATTTTGGTGATTCTGCTGTTTTATTGGAAAAATAATGGAGAGATTTATTGTTTTGGGGTGGAAGTTAAGTTATTAGTAATTTGGTGATTATTGTTGTTGGTTTATTTGCTTAAATTTACGGATATGAAAACTTTATTAGATTGATATTATGGAGACTTTTTTTGTGTTAACTGAATTCTTAACCAAATAATTCGTGAGTGTTAACCATGATTATCTAGTCATTAAACGTTCTGTTTTATTTTTTTAAATTAAATAGCCTTTTTTACAAATCATCCGATTACCACCCGATTCACCCGTTTCACCCACGGGTGATGGATGGATGGATTCGGGTGGAGGTTTAGGCGGGTGATGGATGGATCGGGTAGGGTGAATGGAAGCGGGTGATGGATGCGGGTGATGGTCCACCCGCCCCGAATCCGATCCATTTCCATCCCTAATCCAGAGTTGATATGTGAAAAGTTGTGTGGTGTCTGGGTCATTTAAATCTGGTTTGCAAGTTCAGGGGAGTTTGCGTTCTTCCTGTTCTTTCGTTGTGTTATATTGGGGTGATTACTTTTGGTTGGCTAATAGATTTCACATACTTCATCGGTTTCTAAATAAGTGCAACATTTCCCATTTTAAGAAATGTTACAATAAGTGCAACATAGCTCAAAATGGAAAGTTTTTTCTTTTTATTTACAAAAATACCATTACTTAATTTCCTCAACAACTTAATTAATTTATCATCAACCAATCTAAACAACATTAATTAAACAACCCATCCGACCCATCTCTCTCCTCAACTCAACCCATCCAAACCCCCTCTTCCTCACTCAACCCACCCAACCTCCTTCTGCACCACCAACCCGACCACCACCAACCTACAACCACCACCAATGCGACCACCACCAACCCGACACCACCACCAGCCACCACGTCCAATCCTCTCTCTCAAAATGAAGAAGCAAAAATCAACAATGGTGGAAATTAATCTCTTCAATTTACTAAGCAAAGAAATCATCTTCATCGTCCTACATGACCTCAACGACAACAATCTATAATTTCGATTCTAAATCGAAGAACCCTAAAACCTAAAACCTCAAAGAACATCGCAATACCCTAAAATCTAAAACCTTGAAGAACATCGAAGAACCCTACAGAACTTACCTTCATTCTCGATCTCTACCCTCAGATTTGGATGCTAAATTTATCTCTTTGCCCTAGAGTGCAAATTTTCTCTCTCCATCATTGCTTCAACTTGGCCGGGTTTCGATTTTGTGGTTCTTTTGATTATGTATTTTTCTCTCTCCATCTGGAATGTTGGTTTCGGGGGTGGGAAGATATGGTGTTTTGCGGTGGGCAGGTTTTGAGGAGGGTGGTATCTGATGGCCAGGGATACGTGGGGGAGGGGAAAGAGAATTTTCCGGTGGTGGTGGCGGTGGTCCGGTGACTCGGTGGTGGCATTGTTGTGGTGGATGGCATGTGGAAAGTGGTGGGGCATAAAGTTGTTGGTGCAATTAGTTGAGAGTTTTATTTAATTAAATTGCCTAATTTTTCTTCTAAATGTGGTCCTCAATTTTCTCTCTCTAGATTCCTTGGTCTATGTGCCACTTTTTTATGTTGCACTTATTTAGAAACGGATGAAGTACAGTTTTTAGTTATTTTTGTTGTGTGATGGGATGTTTTTCTTCATTGGCTAGTAGTGTTATTTTTAAGTATGGTTGTGATTGAAGATCTGGGAAGATCTTGTGCATTTTTTGTTATTATTCAGCATCAGAATCTGTTTTAGACTATGAGGATAAAGATGTAGAGGAGATGTTTGAGAAATTCTCAGGTCCTGAGGAAGTAATTTCTTTTGTTTCGTCTTTAAAAGAAGAAGGAAATCAGCTATTTAGACTAAATGACTTCAGTGGTGCTTTTGTCATGTATGAGAAAGATATCAAATTATTATGCTTTGTGATCACCGTAGTTTGTGAGGATTTTTATTTATGTGATGATGAACCCCCATTCAAGGATCTGGTTATTCCCCTGTATTTGAATCTTGCAGTTTGTGGTTTAAAATTGAATAAGTTCAAAAATATTATTGAGGTGTGCTCGCTGGTTTGGGGGGTTGATAAGAAAAATGTTAAGGATTGTTTAGAAGAGGGTAAGCGTTTAAGAAAATGGGATATTTGGAAAAGGCTTTTGAGGATCTTTTGAAAGCCAAGGAACTCGAGCCAAAGAATAAAGACATAAGTACATAGTATCCTAATTTGGAGAAAGCCCTATTTCCTTTAATTCAAGGGGAGGGTGATGATGATCCGTCTAACGGTCTAGGGTGTGGGAAGCTAGAAATTCGAATTCTAGGAAAGTTTGAAGCCCAAGAATCAAATCCTGGATTACAAGAAAAGCAAGTGAAATAGGACAAAGGGAATGAATTTGGTGATTCAAGTATTCCTATTTCAAAGCCAAGTGTAGGTCCAGCGCATCGGGATATGGATGTAAGGGTTGATTACATGATGTATGGTTGATAAATAATAATGAAGAAAGGGATGTGTCTTCCCACAAAGGTAAAGTTGTGTTCACTAATAAAAGAAAACCCTTCATGTGTTTGTGTGTTTCTCGAGCAGATGTCAGCAAGATAAGAAAACCCTTCATGTGTTTGTGTATCTAACCCTCCTAGTTCAACTATATACTGGCAAGGGCCTCCACAAATCCTGATTCTAAGAGTGCAGAGGTCGTTGATAGCTTTCCCAATGAGGAAGAAAGTTCATCTGAAGGCATTCATATCATGTTTAATGCCCAAAGCCATCATAGAATAGAAGAAACGTCAAATGTTATGAAGGATGTCCCGGTTACTTCTTGGAGGATGATAAGATTAGTGAAGAAGAGTAATGTGATCCGAAATAAGAATGAAGTTCAAATTCAAGATGGATTGAGAAAGGATCATGAAAGAAGTCCCAATACTGTGAAGAGGAGATACAGTGTGGCTGATCGATCTTCAAGTCTGTTTAAGGTTCAAGGAAAAAGGCAGAATGGCTTAAATGCTAATGCTTAGGAGTTTGCTCGTACAAGAGTCCGAAGAAGTCATTCAAAGATTGGTCAAGTTGTGTGTTATGTTGGTTCAAAAAGAAATCGTGGATCTCCTCCCCCATTGGATTCCTCGTACCATGTAAAAAAGAAACATGCTTGATATACGAATTTAGGGTATTGTAATATGTTTTAGATTGTTAGAATAATGGTCGCGTAGATATTTAGGTGGTGTAGGTTTCATTTTTTGTTTCAGTCTGGTGTTATCTTGTGTCTTTATTGTGGGTTTTATGTTTGTCTCTTTGCTTGTGTGTACTTATTGTAAAAAAAAATACATTTATATAATAACGTTTGTTTATATACTTCTTACATTTTCTAATTAATGCATTATATTAACTTTTTACTCTATTTGGATATAAATTTTGGCTATAATTAATTACTAATAGACCTTCTCTGTTCTCTTAATAGTGGCATCATTTTGCCTTTTACGCTATTCATGTATTTACTTTGGTTGTGAATTTGTGACTATATAATATAAACTCTAGCATGTAAGATGTTGGATTTATCTCAATATTTATTTATTGGACTTTTATTTTTAATGATTTTCACAAATAGATTATTAGAGATATTAATAATCAAATTGGTTTGTTGACAAGTGTGAAAGTAAAAAAGTTGCAACCATTAAAATGTGAAAGAAGTGTAGTGATGTATATCATTTTTTAATCATTGGATTTATTTCAATGTATATTTTCTCTTCAAAAAATATATACATCTACAAGATTATTTTCATGATTTTTGATGATATGTAATTGAATATATCAATGGTCAAAGATGTTACGACAAGTGTGCCCAATCAACATGATGTATCGTGAAAAGAAACAGAGAAAGTATATCGTGAAAAGAAATATGGTTACATTGGAACTTGTTAATAGTGCATAAAGTTAGTTGAACAACTAAAAAACAAGATAAGGAGTATTCTAATCTAATATTATAATATAACCTACGAACTTTTATTACCAATTATCAACCATTTTATTATTTTCTTTTTGTTGGGAGTTGGTGACATATTAGTTCAAACAAGAGCCATTTACAAATAACTTAAATCGAGTTTATCTTCTCGAAAAATACGATTAAAGGAGGAAATTATCAATATATATTTTCATGATGATGTATAAGCACACCAAATTAGCCTAGACATGAATGCACCTTCTTTGCTATCCTTATCCAAAAACAATAGAATAGATTTGTAGATTTATGTGTATTCCCAAATTTTGGTACCGATATTACCATTAGCTTTGGATTTTTCATTTCTAAGTCCTATGATATATACAATGAGATTAAAAGTATTCAAATTTAGTCCAATCATATTTATTCTAAAAGGCAAAATTGGCCTCAATATTCTGAACTATAGCGCGGGTATACCCAACGCCACTAACTACGACTTATATCTCTATTATATAAGCCAAGGGAGGAGGTGTGGTGTCCTCTTTTGAAGTGACTAAAATACCCTTAATGATCTAATTAATGGAATGAAAAAATTACAAAAGCAAATCATTTAAAAATTCTCATTCCAACTTGCCATTTAAAACAAGTTTAAAATGGTATATGCATCAAATACTTCAATCAAATATTAAATGGACAAAATATTTATACCTTATAAAAAAAGATGGCATACATAACGTGCACATGAAAAGTCCGAACATTCACTACATTTGATACTCTTTAAGGGTCTGTTCTCTTCGGCATAAAACAGCTGAACTGAACTGAACTGAACTTATTAGAGCTGAACTGAACTGAACTTATTGGAGCTGAACTGAACTGAACTGAACTGAATTGAACTGAATTGAATTGAATTAAATTAAATTGAATTACACTGAATGTAATAAATATATAAATAATATTGTAAATAATAATAATATGAATATTAAATAATAATTATAATGATAAGTAATAATAATGAATAATAATAATAATAGTATTTTAGATATTTTTAAATGATAGTTATAAATAAATAATATTAATAATCATAAATTAATAATAATAATAATAATAATAATAATTAATGATAATAATGATAATTAATAATAATTATTTTATATTATTTGTATGAATATATTAATACTTGATGATGATATATAATAACAATAATGTTTGAGAAGTAAATTAATATTACTATTTTAATAATTAGATTTAATAATATAAAAATGTTTAGTAATAAAAATAATGATTGGGTTGGACCGCGAAAATTACATCATAAACCGTCTTGACGCGATTTGATTGGTTTATGGCTAAAAAAAGTGGGTTTATTTGTGATTTGACCTAAACCATGTTCTTCCTAATCATAATAGTAATAATAACGAGTAAAGCTATAATAAACAAATAATATATAGAAACAACAACAATAATAATAATAATAATACTTAATAGTAATGATATATATTTAAACAATCATAATAATAATCATAATAATAATGATAATAATAATAATAATGATAATGATAATAATAATAATAATAATAATAATAATAAGAGTAATTAGTAAAATAAATTATACCAACATAATAATAGTATTTAACAAAATGGTTATAAAAGAATGGAGCTGAACTGAACTGAACTGATCTGAACTGAACTGAACTGATTGGAGCTGAACTGAACTGATTGGAGCTGAACTGAACTTATTAGAGCTGAACTGAACTGAACTGAACTGAAAATAAGCTGGGGAGAACAGGCCCTAATTCAGTTAAACCAACTCATTATTTTTGTTCTTTCTGTTCAATATTCATTCACAAAAAATTAATGTTAACAATCACTTACAACCTTTTTATTTTTTTACATTAGCGAATTAATATATCTAAATTCATCTAACTGTTGAATTTTTCACATTAAAGTTTAATCATAAATAAAGTACGAATGGAGTATCTAATAGAATAACAAATTTTGAAATTAATGCACGCATCGCGTGCATATGAAGGCTAGTATAGCTATAACACCAGCAACTCTGGACCTGGGTGCACTCAATACCATATATGAGGTCGGGAAAAACTAATATTTTTTTTAACACTTTTTGTTTTTATCGGTCCAATCGGTCTGGTCCAGGGTTTGGATCGATTTTGTAACACCCTGATAATTCTCTATTTTCCAAAATACCATTTTAATATAAAACTTAGAGAATTATCAAAGCATTATCGCCCATGTTGTAACTTATCGACTTACTCAAAATTTTGCAGTGGAAATAATAATAATAAATAACTTTGAAAGTAAAACTTAGTCAACCAAAAGTCAACTCCGAAAGTCAAACCAGCAATAAGTCAAAAGTCAACTTTAAAGTAAAAGTCAACTATTAGAAATGTGTATGGATATAATAGTGAGTAATCGGATAAAAGATCTTCCATGCACATACTTATACGCTTTCCTATAAGTCATGTACCGACCCACTAGGAACAACAATGTATCACGGTAATACTTATGAGATACGAAGAAGAAACATTTAATCTTGGTTGTTAACAAGAAACAATCCCAATAAGAGTTTGTAGTTTGATTTTATTTAGAGAAAACACAAGAGAATTTCATTCTCTAAGCAAGTACCACGGAAATGATTTCTCATCTTCTCATAATACATATGACATCTCCTTATTTATAGCATAGGAGATAGTAGAGGAAATGTCCCAAACAAGGTGTCGTTTCACACCAAAAAACACTTTAAATACTCTTAATTCTTATTATACTTATACTCCACAACACCAAGTATAATAAACATCATATATATAACTCACGAACACATTTAACTATAAATGCTCCAACATCAACTACAAAAGTATAAAGTCAACTCAAGCTATCCAACTTCCCGAACTCATGATACATCATCTTATAACCTGTGATCGATAATGCTCTATTGATCCCGAGAGACTGCTCTATACTTGTAGATAAAATGTCGCATCATATTTACAACATTTCTTGCTTCGCCAATTAAATTCATAGCATCATGAATTACTTTTAATGCTTCTTCAAACTTATCATGCTTATAAAGTTCCATAACATATGTATAGTAGTTCTTAATATTTGTTATCAGCATCTGTAAGATAAGCGGTCCACTTAATATTGTTATCAGCATCTGTACAATTATCATCCTTAACTGATATTCCAATTGCCTAGAAACCGTAGTAAAGCTACAACCATGTACACGTTGTTGGTTTCGCAGCTGATATATTTGTAAACCGTTCTTGATGTTATGTTTAAACTGGTAAGGCGCAAGATAGTTATGTCGACTCATTAGTTAAACATTAAAAGTGTCAAGTATATGAGAAATTTATTATGCATTATACACATAATTAAGCTCGAAAATAAAAAGAGTTAACAATGATAAGTATAAGAGAAATGACATCCCTTTAGTTACTAAATACATACATTAGAAAAAGAGTTGAGAATCTTACGTATTCATGCATTTTCAAAGCATTAGCAGCCACCCCCGCCCCCTTTTCCTCTGTAGAAGGGACGTCAATGACGGGTTCTACTGAAATCTGCAATGAAAGGTAATCAAACACATTTGATTAAGAATGAGTTACAGAGAAATCGAAGTGAAATTATTATAATACGTTCTAATAGGATTACAAATTACAACTGCTGTAAAATCAAACCTCTTAATAGCCAAATATTACCATGGAAAAACATATCGAGCATACCTTTACTAACTATGTTGTTTCTCAATTTGCCAGGGAAGAAAATGGAAGAGCACTTATTTCATATTTTTTTTTCATTTTTGCTTTTCACCACATATGGAAGATGTAGGTTCATTATTAACAAATTGCTATTCCATCTTCTTGTGTCAGTTTTGGAGTCATTTCCATAATTCTGTCTAAAAGAAGAATTATTATAACCAGATTTATTATAACCCTTGTTTTTGTCTCCATAATCATTAAATCTCCTTTTAGCAATGAATGCCATATTATCTTCTGAACCAGAATGACTATGAGACAACTACTTGTGCCTTTCCTCCTGCATTAGAAGTCTATAGGCTTAGGAAAGTGTAGGAAGAGGTGACATCATCAACATGCTTCTCTTATGACCTCATAGCCTTCATTAAGCTTCATTAGAAACTCAACAAGCCTCATATCTTGTTGAGAGTTTAATAATTTATTTGTAATCAAACATGTGCAACTCTTACATTCACAAAGAGGTATATGATCAATTGAATCAAGTTGATCCCAAAGTATTTTTAGTTTAGTGTAATAACCAGAAATATTATCCTCTCCTTGTTTGATGTCATTAAGAGACTGTTTTTAAAGAAAATAGTTGTGTGCCTGAGGATTGGCCATATCTTTCTTCAAGATTGGTCCAAATCTCATGTGTAGTACTGAAATACAGTACACTTCGAGCTATGTTCTGATCTAGCACTCCAAGCAACCAAGATATCGACATTTTGTTGCATCTTTCCCAAGCATTAAGCACATAACTATTATCAGGTGCATGTTTAGGTATAGATCCATTCACAAAACCTATTTTATTCTTTGCTGATAAGCTAATCAACATAGAACGTTTCTGATCACTATAACAACTTCCATTGAAGAAGTGATATTAATTTCATTCCAGGATTGTCTGATGGGTGAATTAATAAGGAGAAGCAGGATTTTGTATATTTTCAGCGATTTCTTCAGTAGAAGATGCCATTTTCACACTATTAAGGAATGCAAGAAGAAATCAATTGAAGAATAAGAATCAAAGATATCAATTGAAGAATGAGAAGAATTTCTTGAGTTTCTTGATCAAGATGATCAGAAAATGGTGAACTATGATGAATAATCGTTGAACCGCAACACAAATCAGCATATTCTACTTAGAATTTCGAACAAGAATCAAATAAAGTAATCGAAGAACTGATTATGGCTTACAATTGCACAGAAAAACACAACATCAATTTACAGCGAAATTTATGAAAGAATGTGAAGAAAATACCTTCACAAATTCTGATTGGAAGAAGATTGAGTCAGACAATTTCCAGAATCTAAATCTGGTGCTCTGATACCATGTTATAATATCAAAGAATATGCAATCAATCTATGCAGAAGCTAAATTCAATTCAAGCTCCCAAAGATTTTCTCTATTGAAGAATCTCTCTCGAAAAGAATTTTACAACTTGAGGTCTATGTATTTGAATGAATACAAATGAACTAATTATGGGAGTTTATATACAGTAGAAGAGAGGGAAAGAGAAAGAGAAAGATAAAGAGAGAGAGAGAGAGAGCAACTAGAGAGAGAAAGCAACTAACTACATAACAAAAATAACAAACTCTAACTAATTTGTCTAGCTGGCTGCTTAATTAGTTGGCTTCTGTTGCTGTGGCTTCTTTTATCTTATATTTAACAAAAAACAATAAAGCAATCATTAAAAGACTCATCAAAATATGAAACTAGTTGATCAAGAGGGTGCCTGAAAATGAAATTGCAGAAAACAACAGAAGAAGCAGCAGCAAAGAGAAACAGTATATTTGCGGAAGATTGAAACAAAAACACAAAACCTTGAACAAATTTAAAGCCACAAATTCAAAGCCAAACCAGCCCTCATTGCAATAGCTTCAAAATGCTAAACGAATCCAAAGCCAATTGTGATAAAATCGAACCCTGAAACACGATATAAGAATCATATGTTTTCCATCTTTATTCTAGTGTTATAAGACAAATTACTAAAATGAGAGAGACAGATTGCGGAATTGAGAAGAAGTGAAAGAAAGAGAAAGGGAATAGGAGAGGAGAGGAGTGAGAAAAAGAGAAGATAATAATGGAAGATGGGAGATAAAGGGCAGACTGAGGGAAAGGAAATGTGAGGAAGGGAGGAAATCCTGGTAGAGCAAGACAGGAAAACAAGGCAACAAGGAATCGGAAAAAAAGGAAAAATAATGGGAAACACTACAAATATTATAAACCCGAGACATATTAGCTCCACTGAAGAACTGCTCTGATATCCCGTAATTAGATGTCTTTAATACATCCATCTCATTAGAGATCCATTTTGGTATAGTCTTCAGATTGAGAATACATGACTGGTTCCCGAGAACAGCATCCCTAGAATTAGACACAACGGACACACCCAAAACTAAAACTAACAAAACCACCAAAGAGGGGGTACTAACACACACAAAAGCCATCACAAAGATGAGACTTATTGAAGAAAGACTAAAAACAAACAAAGACAACCTGAATCGACTACTATCTCCGCCGCACAAAACAACATATGCTTCACTTCCTGTCATGTGTCGCCACTTTCTTCCACTCGGCCCCGGTACTGGCTTCCAGGCGACAGTGAAGCACACACTGATTACTTAGGCGACAAGGAAACATAAAACAAACAACTCAAAAATCGAAACACGGGAGGGGGGAGGGGAGACCTTAAAACTGACCCTAAAACTAAAAGGCGACGACGAGGTTGATAGGTCAGCCACCGTCGGGCCTAAAAAGGTAGGCGTTGGGGGTTGTGTTTTAAGGTTAGGGTTGGGGAAAAACTTTAGAGAGAGAAGAGAGCAGTTGTCGACATAATTTTTAAGTTGGTGAAGATTAGTTGTGCGAGACTTGTAGGAAATGAGATAATTAGGCGTGAAATGAGGCAATTACCTTAAGAACAATATTATTCACCCTTTTGTGACTCGTATCAATTTCTGAGAAAAGTAACCTCTCCCAAAGCATCTAATACAACTAACCCCAAAATCCCCAAACCTTCTCTAAAAAATCAAATCCACAATCTATCAGTAGAAGATGAAAGGGCTTACCACCCTACCACTCCCTCATCCTCAAAGTATTTCACTATAGATGGTAAAAGCTATAAAATATAAACACAAATCAAACACTCGAATTCTTTGTTTCTTTCTACACAAGAAAGGAAGCCGTACCTACTCATCTTACTCTTACCCCCACGGCCCCACCAAAGTGCAACCCTTATAAATAATACGACCTCTGTCTTCCCTCATATCACCGCTCTGCTAAACTTCTCCTCTTTTCTGCACTCATCCAACAAACTACAAACTACAAACTATGGCTGATCAACCTGAATCCTCTGAGTAAGTTTTTCTTCTTCAAACTTCTCTTATTTCTTCTCAATTTCACACTCAACTGAATCTATTTTTGTTTCAATCAAATTCTTGAATCTTTGATTTTTTTTGATGCAATTTACTGAATCTTGTTATGAAATTTTCACAGCAAGGGTCCAAAAAGAGATTATAGCACCGCGATTTTGGAGCGCAAGAAATCTCCGAATCGATTGGTTGTTGATGAAGCCGTGAATGATGATAATTCAGTTGTTTCTATGCACCCTGATACCATGGAAAAGCTTCAGCTCTTTCGCGGCGATACAGTTCTAGTCAAGGTTTAATTTTTATATTGGTTCTTCTTTCTTTATATTCTTAATCATTTTTTTAGGGTTTTCATCTGTGTATTTTAGAGATCGTAAGTTTGAGGGTACTGTGTGGAATTTTAGAACCACGACGTAGATGTCGTGGAAACACGATTGTAGAATAAACCTAATTTTGTATGATTTCTGTTGTTTTGTATGGTTAGGCGATCTACTTTGATGTTTTTAGTTACTTAGGGTTTCTGGAATTGTGGGTTTTCAAGTTGTTTACTATGTGAGGTTTATTTTGTTGTTAATTGGTGGCATTTTGATTGTAATTTGATTACCGAGGAGGATATTGTAAGGTTTAGGTCTATGTACGAGTATATGTGGTTTTGGCTGCTCGGTTGTTTGCTCTCTAATTGAAGGGTTTATGGAATTTCTGCTGAAAAACTGTCGTTTATACGAAGACTACCAATTAGTCGCTCATAGCAGAGTGAGACTTTTTTGTGATGAGTTTTGACCAAACATCGCTGTAAGTTAAGTGCAAAGTGGAAGATTTTGCTACATACCTATGTAAAGGAAAGGTAAAGTTTGCGTAGTTGGACTTGGGGACTTTTGTAGGTTCAGATGTTGGATAATTTTTATGGGTTCAGTTTCGTTTGATAGAGCTCTAAGATTTGTCCATCGGTTTCTTACAGGGACTGTTATTATGTGCAAATTAGGTCACTACTTAAATGAAATTATGGTTGAGGCTATTTTGTATATAAGTTTGTTTTGTTTCAATGGAGACTTGAGTGATGACAGTTTATGCAATCAGTTATTTTGGCCATGGATGCTTGAAGTTTCTAAAAACAATTATGACTATGCTCACCTAAATTTTGTAACAAACAAAATGACGGATCAGTAGATTTTTCTGATTATGTAAATCCTCTAAGAATTTCAGATGGCCTCTTTCGGCAGTTTGATAAAGAAGGAAAAACTCTGGATTCTTAACATTTTAATTATTTTTTGTATGGCACAGATGTGCTCAGTTTTATGCAGATCGTCTCCTTATATGGATGTTTGAGTTATTGAGTGTTCCATAATTTTCTAAACTGATACAAGTTTTCCGAGAACTCTGAATTGGTTACTATTGCAATCTCTGTTCATGTTTTCTGCAAGAGAAACGAAACACAAATGGAGTTTTGACTTTTGTTTTCTGTTTCGGTGACAATCTCTAGGGTAAGAAAAGGAAAGACACAATCTGCATTGCCCTTGCTGACGAGACATGTGAAGAACCAAAGATTAGGATGAACAAGGTTGTGAGATCTAATTTGAGGGTGCGACTAGGTGATGTGGTTTCTGTACACCAATGTCCTGATGTGAAATATGGGAAGCGTGTCCATATTCTTCCTATTGATGACACCATTGAGGGCGTCACTGGAAATCTGTTTGATGCATACCTGAAACGTGAGTTTCCACTTCCCATAACATTTGGATATCTCAATTTACTGAAGCTAACTTGTGTTTTAAAGTTTTTATCATAAATTGTAACTTTGACCATTAATATCTTTAATTATATATTTGTGAAAATTATAAAAAGTTGAAATCTTGTAAATATGTATTGGGATAAATCCAACAACACCCTACATGCTAAAATTTGTATTGTATATCATTTGCAAATTTTCGGTCAAAGTAAGTGCATGAGTAGTCCAAAAGTCTAAATGTTGCAAGTAAAAAATAAACAAATAAACAGAGGAAGTAATTATTTTCTGAACTGGGTAGACCTGGGCCTTTTGCTGTTCTTGATTACCCACAGGATTGAGTATAGTTTATGCATACAGAAGATAACTTTGAATCGTTGGGGAAGTCTTTGTGATGATTCAGGGATGGTCCTTCAATTTAAAACTCTAATGTAGTTCTGTATAGTGCTAAATGTCGAGCTTCTTCGTGGCGTGATTTTGCACCAATTTGTAGTTGGGTTCAATGCAAGCTGAGCTAGCTGGCTAGTTCAGCTGCAGCTTAGTTTTGTTAATTCTTTTGTATAATGTTGCTTTGAGCAATTTCTTCCTTTATTAGTGCAAGTAATATGCAATTTTTGTTACAATATGCTTACGGTCCAAGAGAGTTGCAAAGTTTTAGCATTGATCAATGCTTTGAGTTCATATATTTCTCTCATCATAGGTCCTTTAGCTTACAGCTTTGTTTGTTGATGACTTGATGCTTCTCAATTGTCACCAGTGGCGGATTATAGAAGGGGAGGGTGGGGGCTTGGCCCCCCCATGACCCTGTAAGATGAAATTAGTGAACTGCAGTTTAGTACACAAAACTAAGTTTAGTGGCAGCGAAGCAAGGCCCAAAGAGAAAGTAGACAGCTAAGATACCAAGTTCGGAACTTGCATTAATACAATCGGGGCTATTTTTGTTTTTCTTCGTTTTAAATGCTTTTCTTTTTTCTTCTTTTTTCCCCAATATCTTTGGCTGATATTCATATGCCTAAAAATCTTTTCCGTTAATCGTTATTATATTCTATTCTTCTTCTTTATAAAAAAAACCTACTTTTTTTAAAAACTATAATAGTACCTTTTTTTTTTTCTCAAATCAATCTTAACATTTATAAAGTATAAGTTTATCTCTTTTTTTGGTTGTGACTTGAGAGAGCAATTTGGTAATTAATTTAGTTGCTAATGAACTATTCCTTCAATTTCTTAAAATGTACTCATTTCTTGAAGATTTCATAATGGTCAAACAAATAAATGGAGCAGCTTGCTTAAAAATTGAAGCATTGAGATTTAGATTGATTACATTAGCTACAAGCTCTTTCTGGTCATTCATAATAGTATATCTGAATTTTGGTGTGCTTGTTTTAGTGTATGTGTTCATCATTTAAAATTTTACAGTAAACTTTTAATTTATCGACTCAGCCCGTGTGAAATAGTTGGTCAAGATCCGCCACTGATTGTCACTAAGCACACTTGAAAATACCCTGACTTGTACCTTAATTTTACAAGGCCCAAGGCACAACAGGTCCCTAGATGCTGAATCAAGAGGTTTTAACTAGAATATGAACTATGTCCCCTGTTATTTAGCGCAACTTTCTCTCTTCGAGTAATTACACTTTAAAGCATCAACAACTTAGCAATATATGAAAAGGCCTGAAACATTAAGTGAAAAAAAACTGGACTACGTAAATTCCCAGTTTAATAACAGACGTTAGCTGATGATGCTGCTGTAGCATAATGGTCTTAAGAAGAGCTGTATGATTTTAATGTGCATGTTATGGAATGGCTTATCATGAAACGGCAAGTTGAAATTCCTTTTATCTAACAACCTTTACTTAATGGAACATTCTTGGTTTGACTGTATGTAACAGCTTCCTGTGAACTGAGCTTCTAAAACTTTTTTGTGTCTGCTTTTCAGCATATTTTCAGGAAGCCTACCGCCCAGTGAGGAAGGGAGACCTGTTTCTTGTGAGAGGGGGGATGAGAAGTGTTGAATTTAAGGTTATCGAGACTGATCCTCCTGAATATTGTGTGGTTGCCCCGGATACTGAGATTTATTGTGAGGGTGAGCCAATTAAACGAGAAGAGGAGAATAGACTAGATGAGGTAGGCTATGATGACGTAGGTGGCGTTAGGAAACAGATGGCCCAGATTAGGGAGCTAGTAGAATTGCCACTGAGACACCCGCAGTTGTTCAAATCTATTGGTGTCAAGCCACCTAAGGGTATCTTGCTATATGGACCACCAGGGTCAGGAAAGACTTTGATAGCCCGAGCTGTGGCGAATGAAACTGGTGCATTTTTCTTCTGTATTAATGGGCCAGAGATCATGTCAAAATTGGCTGGGGAAAGTGAGAGCAATCTCAGGAAAGCTTTTGAGGAAGCTGAGAAGAATGCTCCGTCCATCATCTTTATCGATGAGATTGATTCAATTGCACCCAAGCGAGAGAAAACCAATGGAGAGGTTGAGAGGCGTATTGTTTCCCAGCTCTTGACTCTTATGGATGGGCTTAAATCACGTGCACATGTCATTGTTATGGGTGCCACTAATCGTCCAAACAGCATTGACCCTGCACTGAGAAGGTTTGGTCGATTTGACAGGGAAATAGATATTGGTGTTCCAGATGAAGTTGGGCGACTTGAGATTCTCCGCATTCACACTAAAAATATGAAGCTTTCTGATGAGGTATAGATCTTTCTAATCCCCTCTGGAAAGTGATCTTAATAATCTCATTGTTTTAATAATTTTTTTAATTGAGTTTCTCTTCATCAAACAGGTTGATTTGGAAAGAATTTGCAAGGACACGCATGGCTATGTTGGTGCCGACCTAGCTGCCTTATGTACTGAAGCTGCACTTCAATGTATCAGAGAGAAGATGGATGTAATTGATCTGGAAGACGAGACTATTGATGCTGAGATCCTTAATTCCATGGCTGTTACAAATGAACACTTCCAGACTGCTCTTGGGCAGAGTAACCCATCTGCTCTGCGTGAAACGGTTGGTTTATGCATATGATTTAATTAGAATTTCTTTTTTTATTGTCGTTGTAATTGATCATGACTGGTTTTGGTATGTCAGGTTGTGGAAGTTCCAAATGTCACTTGGGCAGACATTGGTGGCCTTGAAAACGTTAAAAGGGAGCTACAAGAGGTGCTTCCATTTTGCCCGTAGTAGCCCTGTTTGTCTTTTATCTTATTTTGTAGACTGAACACTTTATATTTCTTTATTGTAGACTGTTCAATATCCTGTTGAGCATCCTGAAAAGTTCGAGAAATTTGGGATGTCTCCTTCCAAGGGAGTTCTTTTCTATGGGCCTCCTGGATGTGGAAAGACATTGCTGGCGAAGGCTATTGCTAATGAGTGTCAGGCTAACTTCATCAGCGTGAAAGGACCTGAATTGCTAACTATGTGGTTTGGAGAGAGTGAGGCTAATGTTCGAGAGATTTTTGACAAGGCCCGCCAGTCAGCTCCATGTGTTCTGTTCTTTGATGAGCTTGATTCAATAGCAACTCAGGTACGCACCTGTCTGGCTGAGCTTATGTTATTTTTCCCATGTTTCGCATTGATGGGATATGTCACCTTTTTTGTGTGTAAAATCTGATAATAATAGAAGTTTCTGATTCTTGGCATTTAAGACAGGTTTGAGTTCTAAATATATAGTTGACTGACTTGCACTCCCTTTTGAAAGTATTACAACAATTTGATGTTTGATGGAACTGTGGTCTGTGTTTGTGTTTTATGCAGAGGGGAAGCAGTTCCGGTGATGCAGGTGGCGCTGCTGACAGGGTTTTGAACCAACTTTTGACCGAAATGGATGGGATGTCGGCCAAAAAGACTGTTTTCATCATTGGAGCCACAAATAGACCTGATATTATTGATCCAGCTCTTCTGAGACCTGGTCGTCTTGATCAACTAATCTATATTCCTCTTCCAGATGAGGAATCCCGCTTTTCCATATTTAAGGCTGCCTTGAGAAAGTCTCCTATTGCCAAAGATGTTGATATTAGAGCACTTGCCAAGTACACACAGGGCTTCAGTGGAGCAGATATTACAGAAATATGTCAGCGGGCTTGCAAATATGCCATTAGAGAAAATATTGAGAAGGCAAGTATCTTTGCTTTGGTAGAGTGATTTTTGATAGTCCATCTTCTGCATACCTACAATTTTAAGTTGGAAATTTGGGCTTTTATTGCAAATATTCTTATTCATCGGTGTGCCTTTTAGCATTTTGATGCCTCGTGTAACACTTAAATTTATGGTCGTTTGATTTGCCATGAGATTGGCGGGAATAGGATTTTGTGTGGTCAATTAATGGGTTGTGCTCAAACTAAGTCCCAAATTTGGATTATTGGCAAGAGATTTAGTAGAAACAGAATGTAGGGACATCTGGTGGTGAGATGGCATTTTTGAAGTCTGAATGTATGCAACTATGCAAATAGAGGTGTGTAAGAGGGACTAGTGAGTCTATTTAGGCCTTGTTTGGTTGAGTGTTTTTAGGGCCTGGAAACGGATTCAATAATCTGAATCCAGTACTCCTTGTTTGGTTTGGGCGGTCGGTTAACCGTTACCCTTACTTGAGCTTAACCCAAACCCCCAAAATGTCACCCTCCAAATTAGAGTAGTAGTAACAAAATCCTTTCTATTCCCTTACAAGTGATTCCTTTCCATTGTTGAACCACACCCTTCTACTTGATTCCATTCAATTCCCTTTCCATTCCTCTATTTGAACCAGACGCCCCCTTAGTTCACTCTATTGATAATTATACATTTTTGGGTTCTTTAGATAAATGCATTCATGATATTATTTTGAAAATAAATCAATTTAACTGTCTTAATAATTTACAGGACATTGAAAGAGAGAGAAGGGGAAGGGAGAACCCCGAGGCCATGGAAGAGGATGTGGATGAAGTTGCTGAAATTACAGCTGCCCATTTTGAGGAATCAATGAAATATGCCCGGAGGAGTGTCAGTGATGCTGATATTCGTAAATATCAGGCATTTGCTCAGACCTTGCAGCAGTCTAGAGGGTTTGGCTCGGAGTTCCGTTTTGCTACTACCACTTCTGGGACAACTGGTACTGATGCATTCACTGCCTCTGCTGGTGGAGCTGACGAAGACGACCTCTATAACTAGGCTGCGTTTGGCTGTCATTGTATCTCATCCGACCAATATACTTTTTGTTAAGAGGATATCCATACTGCTTTTACTTCCTGTGATAACTTATTTCTCGTTAGTTAAAAAGTTCCCCCCCCCCCCCCCCTTGCTTCTAGAATTCATCCTGCTTCTTGATTAATGTTGCCGGGAGCTGTTACTGTTATTCATAGACTTGTTGATATATAGATGACAAGTTGGTGATCCTCTCATGTTGTTCTTCTTGTTTTCTTTCTCATCTGTTTTTACCTTACCCCCCGGACTAATTGCAGGAATAGGAAATTACGAAGACAAGTTACTTTGCTAACATATCAGGTACCTAGGGTTGATAAAAGCTGACCGAACTTGGTAACCCAATTTGGACCTAAATCGAAATTGTTGGGTTTGAGTCGAGATTTTTGACCTGAAATAAAAAAAAAGGTTGATCTTGTGAACTTAAAATCTCAACGGGTTATATTTAGGTTGATTTTTTGAACTCGAAAATAACTCAAAAAACTTGATTTATAAATTATGTTTAGGTTCGATCAACTTAAAATAATTCGACTTTTATAACTTATATAATTTATTTTCTAATTGTGAACTTGTATTAGGCCAAGTCTATTTTTTAAAATGAAGGAGGTGTAATTTATGGCATCGAAATTTGATTTAATTTAAAGTTAGAATTTACCATTAATCTTTCCTATTTTAAGTATATAATAAAATAACAAGTTTTGAAATTAACAAACGGATGTGTGGATATAAGGCTAATGTATAATTATTGCAATTATAATATATAAATAAGGTCACAATGGGTTGGTTTACTCGAAATCCGCTAGGTTGAGTTTGGATTATGTTTTTTACCTAAACTAAACACAAGTCCGTTCTGGATTGGAGGTAATTTACTCAAGATAGAAGTCAGATCGATTTGAACCTGACTTGTCACTCCTACAAATACCTAAACAAGAGAGAATAAAAAGGGTCTTCCACTGTTCCACATACATACGACTTACGAGTATCCTAGTATGAAAAGGTCCACCTAGGCACTAAGGCACAAGGTGGTTTAGGTCTGGCACTTTCTTACAAAATTTCCCTCCTTTTGTGTTACCATACATAATCGGCTATTTCATTAAGTAAAAAGATATATTTCCATACGAATGTAGTCTGATGTTGCAACAAAACCTAAATAAAGGTATAGGTCCGCCTTCGTGGCTCATATGGATCAAAAAAAAAAAAAAAGGTATAGGTTCATTCAATAAATTTTTAACAAGAAAAATCAGTTTTGACCAATAAAATTAATTACTTTCCCCCCTTTTTTTCTCGTTTCATATTAACTTTTGACACTATTTATCTCATTTAGTGTGTATGTCATTGGTTATTTATTTGTAAGAAAATATACATAACTAAGTAAGATCTTGTTACTCTTCTTCCACAAAACCCTAATATTCAACCTAGGGGCTACCAGCCTACCACCCCCTTTTGGGCGGTGGTAAGCCCCTTTTCTCGTTTATTACTAGTTTTTTTATGTTTATGTTTCCAATAAATCTCAGTCTCTCTCTAATGGAGAGTTTTTCTACCCATATATTGGGTTATGTCTACCTATATATTGGGTTTTATCTCTCTCCATGTGAGAGTTTAGCGAATTTATTTTTGGGTTTTTGTGTGATTCAAGATGTTGATTTGTTGATCGAAATTTGTGCGGAATTGCAACAGTTGTCAAGACTTCGTTTACATTCACTTGAATTGAATCCGGTTCAACTTCAAAACTACAAAAGATCGATAGACCCCCTTGCAGAAGGCTGCATCAGACAGCGATGTGAAAGACAAGGGTTTTCAGAAGTGTTAAATCTACTCAACGATCGTGGTTTTATCATATTAGATGTGTATTTATTTCATTTTGATATGTATTTGTTTAGTTTTGACTTCTATTGTAGATGTCGTATGACTTTGAATCAATGAATTAATATTACTTTTTTTTAAAAAAGTAAGATCTTGTTAGATTCGCTTAAAATATCAGCTTTATATATCCAGTTTGATGTGAAGAAATCAGTATTATAAAAAGCACTTTAATTTACTTCCCCCGTCATGAAATAAGTATCATGCTCCTCATTTTTATATGAGAACTTTTTGAAAGAACTCGAAACCTTAACGAATTGAATCGAGTTAGAAAATTTCAAACTCGATAAGAAATAGCTCGACTCAATTTTCTTAACAAGTCAAGTCGATCACATATCAGCTCGTGAGTGGTGACCAACTCGCTTGTCAAACAGTTCTAACCAAAAGTCCATGAACTTGTAAACTCCCACATGCCACAAGGATTTTTGAACAATAACAACCTTATAAAACCTACTTCTAAATAACCACCTTATATTAACTTTTGTTTAAATAACCACCTTCTATCACCCAAAAAATTTCAAATAACCACCAACAATTTCCATCCATCCTACATTACTGAGGCCAAACACTTTGTGCAATAAACAAATTTCCCCCATCTGTTCTTCCCTCACTTTTAATTTTCATCTCTTTTTGTAAACTCCCATAATTTTATGGATTACTTGCTCCCATATATATATACTAGAATTTTTTGCACGTGATGCGTGCTTGAATTTTTTTTCGAGACAGAAACTCGATTTTCTTCCGCATAAAAGTCGAAATTTGAACATTAGACATACGAAATATAATTGTTTTTAGTTGCAAAATTTAATTGGTTTAGTTTCTGTCACTTAAGTCTCTCACCATTCTTTTTGTTTTTTTTTTTTTTTACTTTTGAAAGTTAAATTCTATGAACAAAATAGAAATTTTACTGAATTTATTTATGATTTCCAATATTATAATTTTTTAGTTGATTTTTGAATTGAGTACAGTACTTCATAAATTGTAAAGAAAGTGGACACTTTGATTTCAAGTCAATTTCTTCATAGGTTGTAGTTTGTGAGTGATTGTTATAATTATATTTTTGGTATTTTTGTTTGATGCCCCCTTTGATTTGTAAGTAAATTTGTAATTTAGAAAGGGAAGGGGGGCAAAATAGGCATTTCAAAAGAGGACGCCGTTGCTCCCCCCTTCCCTTATATAATAGAGATATATATACTTCCTCCGTTTCATAATACTCACTACACTTTTCATTATGGGAAGTTTCACATTACTTGCTACACTTCCTTTTTGGCAATAAACTCTCTCTATCTCTCTCCTCTCACATGAGTCCCTTTTCTTTTTACTCTCTACCTCTTTCTTCTCCAAAAATTGCCTAGGAATCCATGAATTGATAGGTGTAGCGAGTAATATGAAACGAAGTAAACGCGCGCGCGCGCGCGCACACACACACACGTTTATGACTTGGAAGTCTTTTTTACCTTTGTCATTTGACCATCTTATTTGGACTATAATATTGAGTAGCCCATATAGTTCGCAACCCAAATCATAATTGTTGGATTTAATTTAGATATCTCATTTAGGTGGGCTAAATTAATAAAATTGGGCTAATTATATTTATTTTAGCTCAATAATGATTAATCTATTTTAATACAAACACTAATATATTTTAGTGTCTACATAGATTATCATTTATTTTTAGATGTTCATCAGTTAATGGACCTATAGATATGACTGATAGAGAAGCTACTCGAGTAGGAAGGTACTCCAACCCGATTGTGTTAAGTGATGATGAGAATAATGGAGGGGCTGATTCAGATTGTGATAACTACACTAGCCTCGAGGTCATCATACGTCATGTGTTAAAAGTAGGCATTCTTGATAGCGATGATAAGGTTATTCAGGAGTTTGACCATGCTAGAGGACAAACCTGAATGAGCATCTACCATGCTGTTTTGAGAGTTGAGAGTGTTTCTGAGTCAGAAGAAGATGAGCCTCAACCTAAGAAGATTCAAAGATCTACTAGAGCTATAAGGTGCTTCCACTATAACACTGAGGACATTGAAGACTTTGAAGATGAGACATTCACTCCAGGAAAAGTACAAGAAAACTAAGGATATAAGACTGATAATGTTTCTCAATAGACTATTTATTTTGCTTTAATATTAGTTGTTGGATAAGTAGTCAAGTTACAATGGTTTAAATTTCTTTCTTTAGTATCTTTATCTTTGTTAAGGAATAAGTATAGTTATTATGGATTGGAAAAGAAAATAGTATCATCATCATTTTGAGTAATAAAAGTAATTATTTAGTTATTCAAGCGAGTAAGACTTTATTTTAGTACGCGAATGAGAAATATTTTATTTTATTTTTGTGATTAAATTTTATTTGATCCTCATATGTATATATATTATTGATGTGAATGCTATTATATTCATGAAAAAGTATATGATTGATGATGGCTTATGGTGAATGAGTTTGGCATTATTATAACTCCATGAGAATTGTATTTTGATGCGACCTTGTATGGTCAAATCAATTGTTGCTTTCGTAGAGAAGGGCAAGTAAGTTGTGTACCGAAACCTAAAGTAGAGTTACGTTAAATTTCAGGTCGTGCAGTAGAATGGCCAACAACGATAATGCCTTAGCTTCTATTATTCGCCTATTGGCAGAGAAATTGACTCAAGAAAGAGTTGGATAACATTTAGCCACCGTACTTTAAAGGATAAGTTGACCCTACCTTCTTACAGAGTTGGATTAGGGAGTTTGAAAATATTTTTGGGGCTGTGAATTGTCCTGAAGCTATGAAAGTAGGTCAAGCTGTATTATATATGAAAGATGAGGCTGACTTATGGTGGAAAGAGAATGAGATTGGACTTACTGATGTTGAAGGGTTTAATTGAGATTCTTTTATTTTTTCTTTAAAATGAAAATTTTACCCTGCTTTTATGAGAAAACTAAAGGCTCAGGAGTTCATAAACCTTAGGATGGGGAGTATGACCATCTCTGAGTATTACAGCAAGTTCATAGCATTGTCTAGGTTCGTACCTGAAGTAGTAGCTACTGAAGAGCTAAAAGCTCAAAGATTTGAGTAAGGTTTGACTAAGGAAACCCAACTGGGATTAGGTGGTGAGACTTTTGCATCCCTGAATGTTGTGTATGGAAGAGCCGCCTATATTTATGGTCTTCAGTCGAGGCGTGATAAGAAGAATGTTGAAGTGGGTGAGAAAAGAAAGGATTTCAATGCTGGAGGAAATCAGGAGAACTTTAAGAAGAACATAAATGGAAATGGGAATTTCCAAGTAAGGAATGGTCAAGGCTTTTACAATAAGGGCCAGTCCGAAAGGAGTTACAACTGTAAGAAGTGTAGCAAGAAACACCATGGTAGAGACTATAAGGGAGACCTAATAACCTGTCACTATTGCCAAAAAAGGGGCATAGAGAGTATGAGTGCTTCACCAAGCAAAGAAAAGAGCATAATGGTAATAGGAGTGGTAATCAGGGAAGGTCTGGGTTCAACCAATTAGGAAACCAAGGTTCAAATCCTATAGGGTAATAGAACAATCAAGGAAGCTACTGTAAGCCTTCTAGCGAGAGCAACAACAATAACAAGAATAAGGCTCCAGGTAAGCTATTCGTGATGCGTCGCAATGAAGTTGAAAGATTTGCCAACTTAGTTTCTGGTACTTTCTCTATTAACTATGTTTTCGCCAAAGTGTTATTTTATTTTGGGGAGACCTATCCTTTTATTTCATCGTCCGTTATTAAAAGTTTGGGATTGATAGATTTTGAAGGAATTAGAGTGACCTAGCTATTAGTATACCTACTGGAGAAGTCATAAGGTGTACCAAGTTGTTTAGAGACTTGCCTATAAAGATAGTAAATTGTATTTTTCCTTCTAGTTTGAAAGAGTTCAATCTGGGAGATCGATCTAGACGTTATTATTGGGATAAAATGGTTAGGTTTTTATAAGGCCAAAATAGATTGTGAAGCTCAGAAATTAGTGGGGAATTTGACTTCGTATCGACGTTTTAGGAAGTCTAAGAACTTTGGGGTCATTTCTGCATTGCAAGTGAAGAAGTTGGTAAAGAAGGGATCTGAGTTGCTTTTCTGTAGCGTGCAAGCTGTAAGTAAAGAGGTTGGATTGAAAATTGAGGATGTACCAATTATGAATGAGTTTAGGGATGTGTTTTCAAGCGAGATTTCTGGTATGCCGCGTGAAAGAGTCGTTGAGTTCACCATAGACTTACTTCCTAGCACTACACCTATTTCTAAGACACCATATAGAATGGCACCTCCTGAGATGAGCGAGCTGTAGTCGTAGTTCCAAGAACTGTTGGATGAAGGTTAGATTAGGCCTATTGGTCACCTTGAAGAGCTCCTGTGTTGTTTGAAAGAAGAAAGATGGAAGTATGAGGTTATGCATTGACTATAGGGAGTTGAACAATGTGACTATTAAGAACAAGTATCATTTGCCTAGGATAGATGACCTGTTCGATCAGTTGAATAGAGCGAGTATGTTTTCAAAGATTGATTTGCATTCAGGGTATCACCAGTTGAGGGAAGCTGATAGGGATATACATAAGGCTGTGTTTAGGACGCGTTATGGTCATTATGAGTTTATACTGTAATGTGCTTTGGACTGACCAGTGCTCTAACTATTTTTATGGATTAGATGAATAGGATATTTCATGAGTTCTTAGATAAGTTCATTGTAGTAATCATTGATGATATCTTGATTTATTCAAAGAGTCAAGAAGAGCATGATGAGCACTTGAGGATAATATTGGAGACGCTTAGGAAGAACCAATTGTATGCCAACTTCTCTAGGTGTGAGTTTCGTTGGGAAAAAGTAGCATCTTTTGGGTCATTATGTGTCTGAAGAAGGAGTTTCTGTAGGTCCTGTAAATATTCAAGTTGTTAGTGGCTACTCCGAAAAACGTGTCAAATATTAGGAGTTTTCTATAATTAGTTGGCTATTATAGGAGACCTGTGAGAGATTCCTCGAAAATAGCAACGCCAATTGCCAATTTGATGAAGAAAGAGTCCAAATTTGAGTGGAGCGAGAAGTGTGAAGAAGCTTTTCAGATTTTGAAGGAGTGTTAGGCTTTCGCAACTGTTTTACCCCTTTTAGATGGAAATGAGGGAATTGAGGTGTATAGTGATGCTTCAAAGGATGGTTGTCCTGTAGCAGAATGGGAAGGTGATCGCGTATGCATTACGTCAGTTGAAATCGTACGAGTCTAATTATCCTACCCATGATCAAGAGTTAGCTACTATTGTGTTAGCCTTGAAAATTTGGAGACATTACCTTTATGGGACAACTTGTATGATCTTTTCTTTTAGAAGTAAGAAGCGATATATTCACTCAAAAAAACTTTACAACCTAGAGCCTTAGCTGAAACAGGACAACCCTTCTAGGAAGGCTTCCCCTCTACCAGCAGCTCAAAACCATCAAGGCTAACAGGATAGCCTAAAAGAACAATACAACACAGAAACTATAGATCATAAAGCCAATTAATATCTATATGCTAGTGGAAAAAAGTCTATCTGATGCGGTCAAAATCGGACTTATTGATGCGGTTTTTTGGTCCGCATTAGATGGGCCCGCAACAACTAACAAAAAAATTATGATGCGGTCCAAAACTGCATCAGCTTCTCACAATCTGATGCGGTTTTGGAAGACCGCATCATATTTTGTGGTCATGAAATAAAAAAAAAAACTGCTTTGCACTGCAGGTGCAGCAACAAAGCAGACCATCCTAAAATTACAGATTTTGCGATGGACACAAGCATCAGATTTTAATAAAACCAAGCATACAATATGAAAATTATACTAAATCTAAAATAAAACCAAAATGTATAAAAATTATACAATATGAAAATTACAAAAACTAAATCTACGAAATAAAAAAACACTAAATCTAACTAAAAAACGTACTTTACACAAACTAAACGAAAATTACAAAAAAAAAAAAAAAACCACAATGTATATAAATTATACAATACGAAAATTACAAAAACTAAATCTACGAAAATAAGAAAAAACTAAATTTAACTAAAAAAAAAAAACGTAAATTACACAAACTAAACGAAAATTACCAAAAAAAAAAAAGAACTAGATCTAATTAAAAATATAAATTACAGAAAATAAACGAAATTTTCGTCTAATATAAAACGAAATTAAACGATATTTTCGTCTAATATAAAACGAAATTATAGAAAATAAAACAAAATTTTCGTCTAATATAAATTACAATTTCAACTAAATTCGACTAAATTTTCGTCTAAAATATATAACCAAAAAAGCGAAAAAAAAACCTTTCCAGATTCGACTCAATTTTCGTGCTTTGCCTTCGACGTTCGTTTCATCCTCAATTCGTCTTCGTCTTCGACTGGTGCAAATTCGTTTGTTCGTGAAGATGTTCGTTCGTGGGTTCGTGAAGACTCGTGCCTGTTCGTTCGTTTGTGAAGATTTGTGGGTGTCGTGGGTTTGAGAGGGAGAAGGGAAGAGGAGAGAGAGGAGGGAAGAGGGGATTTGGGTTGAGTTGAGTGAGGAGAGAGGGGGGGCGTCGTGTGGGTGAAGTGAGGAGAGAGAGGGGTACGTCGTGGAGTGAGGAGAGAGGGGAGAGGGGAGAGGGGAGAGGTTGAGTTGAGTGAGGTGAGAGGGGATTAGGGTTTGAGTGAGTTGAGTAGGGTGGGCTGGGATTGTGGTGAAAGTAAATCGGCCAAGGGATGTGGTTTCTGGTTTTTTTTTTAAAAAATAAAATAAAATAAAATCTGATGCGGTCCACAAGAGGACCGCATCAGAATTTTTTAAAAAAACCTTTCCTTCGTATTTTTTAAATTAATTTTCTGATACGGTTTTGTAAAAACCGCATCTGTTACGAAGTGACATATAGGATTTTTTCCACTAGTGATAGTTTTAACCTTTTTGCTATGAATTTGTACAATCCTATTCTTTACTGTATGTTGTATAAACTTCACTTATGTCCACATCTGTGCTCTTTCCTTCCCAGAGAGTAGTGTTCTTGTTCTTCTAGATTACATAACAAGTAGCAGCAATTGCAGCTGCGTAGACTTTCCTTCTAAACATACTATGCTTGCAGCCCTTCTAAACCTATTTCATAATTCTGTACACATTCTGTAAAGGTCTTTGTAGGCCAAGCCATCTCATAATCTTATGCATACATTCAGTACTTGCAGCACATTTAAAGAAGAGATGATCATGAGTTTCTTCCCAATTACCATAAAGACAGCAGTCTTTAGTAGGTTAAATGCCTCATTTATCAAGCCTAAGCCTTGTTGGGAGCCTTTGCTTCATGATCAGCTAGAGAATAAACCTATGCTTAGGAATAGTGAGCTTATTCCAAACCCCTTTACTCCACACCCATTTAGGGTTCTCAGGGCATGATGCAACATAAACTTGTTTGATACTTCAATAAGTATCATGAGAGCCATGAATTATTAGGGCTATAATGGTTGCCTTTGCTTGCAAATACTTTTCCATACCCAGCTTGCTCCATAAGGACATCTGTATTGGCTCCACTGTTGTTCTTTGATGTAGATAGAGTGAGCCCACCTTACCCATATGTTATCTTTTTGTGAGAGATTGCCCACACTTGTCTCCCAATAGCTACAAGGTTCCACAGGACTAAGTTTCTAATCCCTAACCCTCCTGCAGATTAGGAGTGACAAACCTCTTCCCATGCAACATAGCCTACTTTTGAACTATCCCAAGTACCATGCCAGAGATAATGCTTGCATACCACATTAATCTTCTGAAGGATCGACATAGGAAGTATGAAGATCTGACACCAATAATACACACAGATAGACATAAATATAACATTTAACTACAACCTTCCACTGCATGATAGATGTCTACTGCTCCGGATTTTGATTTTATGACGCATCTTCTTAATCAAGCCATCGCACTCACTCTTCTTCAGTTCTAGGAGGTAATGGGGACTCCAAGATACTTAAAGGGGAGAGGGTCTATCCTTAATCCAGTGAGATGTGTAATTCTGTCTTTCATGGCAGCACTCATTCATGTAAGGTATATTTCATATTTCTCTTGACTTATTTGTAGACCCGTGGTTTGAGAGAACATCTTCAGTCCACTTAGCATCATGGTAATAGAAGTGATGTCCCCTTTTGAGAATAGCAGTAGATGATCAGCAAAGCATAAATGATTTAACTAAATTCTTTTACACCTTGAGTGATATTTAAAAGAGCCCATGCCACCCACTTTTGTGAGAACTCTAGTTGCATATTCCATACATGGAGTGAAAAGCAAGGGAGAGAGATGGTCTCCCTACCTCTTAGGAGTGAACAATACACTAGGGCATCCATTAAGCATCACTGCAAATCTGGGAGTGGTGATACACATCATTACCATCTTCATAAAATGAGTAGGAAACTACAACTGGTAGAACATTTCTTCTATGAATCCCCATTCTACAGTGTCATAGGCTTTCCTAATGTCTAATTTCATTAGGCAGCAGGATTTTTGTTGATGAGGCTTATAGATCTTCACTATATCCTCGCATAGAAATACATTATGTATGATATTCCATCCTGTTACAATAAGCCCCCTAGTTTGGACTGATAATATGAGGTAGTACTTTATTAAGTTACTCACACAATAACTTTGTGATGCACTTATATAGTAGTAAAATAGCATGCTATAGGCCTAAAAAAGTCACTAACATTACTAAAGACCTTGATTTTAGGCACCAGAGTAATAGTGGTGACATTAAGCTCTCCTAACAATTTCCCAGAGGAGAGGAAATCCAGTATAGCCTCAGCCACATCATCACCTATGATGTACCAAGCAGTATTAAAAAACCCACTATTGTATCCATTTATTCCTAGAGCTTTATTAACAGGGATAGACCACATGACCATCTTCACATCTGTGAATATACATTAAAGCAGCTACACAAGTTAGGATTCATCTTACCACCAAAATACACAATATCAGAGTTGACAAGAACCTTGTTGGTTGTACAAGTCCCTAACAACCCTTTAAAGCACTCAATGAAAGTCTAGGCAACTTCTTCTGGAGTATCTACCCACTTGCCCTCCACAATATGGATAACATTTATAGCATTCTTCCTGTATCTAGCTTTAATGCTGCCATAAAATAGTTTAGGGTTTTCATTCCCCTCCTTAAGCCAGTGCAGTTTGGCTTTTTGTTTCAACATTACTTGGTGAGCATGCCAGGCTTCCCTGAATACCTGTTGAGCCTCTTTTTCCTGGCTAGACAACCTATTATCCATAGTTTGTTGATGCATTTCTGCTTGAATCTTAAGGAGAGAATCTTTTGCTTCCATTGCAGCTTTATGCATTTTATTTTATCCCCTAGAGTCCATCTCTTTCAAAAGTTTCTTCAGACCTTTAAGTCTACTCATAACCCTATACATCTTGCTTCCTTGAGTGCTACCTTCCCAATTCCTCCTCATTGTGTCCAAAAAATCAGTATTTAGACACCAATGGTAATGAAACCTAAAAGGCTTTCTACCATGATATTATGGGAAGGTTTTGATGAGGATAGGACAGTGGTCAAAATCTTCCGCTGGAAGAAACACCACTTCACTCCTAGGCAAAAGAAGTACTAACTCCTCATTTGATAGCAATCTATCCAGTTTTAAGAAAATACAGGCCTCCCCGTGTTGTTTGTTTGTCCAGGTGAAGAACCTTCCTGAAGCTTTAACTTCTTCCACCTTGCAATCAGCCATACAGTCTCTCATATGGCTCACTTCAACATCCCTAATAGGGGCCCACTAACCTTTTCATCCATATTTAGAAGGCTATTAAAATCTCCTCTAATGCACCAAGGTTCCTTGTTGCTAGTAGCAATAGATTTCAAAGTAGTCCACAAACTTTCTCTACTTCTTTCATCATTAAAAGCATACATAAAAGTGCATAAAAAACCTTTTTGACGACTTTAGATTGAGATTTTGCAATGTACCTTTTGTGCACTAGTAAGTAGAACATCCACAATGAATACTTGAGGGAGCCAGGCCACCAAAATTCTGCCATTATAGTGACTGACATGGTTTGAGAACATACACCATTGAGAACATAGGTTTAGGGAAACTCTCCCTAGATTAGGACCTTTTACCCTTGTTTCCAAAACACTAAACAGTTTTATCTGTGAGAATTAATCAGTTGTCTCACTTATTTGTTTATTTATGCTATTTAGCCCCTGACATTCCATATTAAAAAAAATTATCCATCCTTGGTAGGGGTCCCCCCCCCCCACCAGTTTCGTCCCAAGGCTCAATGACCTCCTTCTCTTGTTCTTGCATAGCTTCAGGTTCTACAGTCAAAGCATCAAACCCATTCTCAGTAGTGACTTGAATAGCTTCCTCTCTTGCAGCCTTCCCAGGGCTTCCCTTCCTTTTCCCACCTGTGCAAAGCCTTATTGATCTGTTTGGGCAACATCTACCCCTTTCCTAAGGATCACTTGAACTTTTTTAGGTGTCCATCTCTTCTCCTTATTCTTCTCACAAAATTCACTAGTATGCCCATACCCTTTGCAGCAAGTACATAGTAGAGGTCTCCACTCATATTCTACTTTTTTCTCTATGATATTACCCTTCTCATTCTCAAAGTATACTAGATTAGGCAATTCTTGAGTTAAGCCATCCCCTACTAGCATCCTAGCATACATCAGTTTATCTTTGTTCTCTGTAGCTTGATCTATTTTGACAAATTTGCCTACCAAGCCCCCAATATTTCAATTCTAATTGTGGCATTTTAACGGAGACATTTTTCACAGGGTCATTCATCAAATCCATATCAGCATGCCATGCTTTAACAATAAAAGGTTTCGAATCAAAGAATTGTTGATCACCAACAAGAATTTTGTGCATATTTTCCAGGCAATTAAATCTAACAAGGAATAATCCTTTCCCAATCATCGCAATTTTGTCAATGCCATAATTCTTCCGAATTCTCCTCACAAAACCATCAACTACTTTGAGAGGAGTATTTGATCCCATGACATAACAAACTACAGACGAATTCCAATAACCAATTTCCTCCTTAATATCATCCAATTCAATCTTAACATGAGAATCGGAATTATTAATGGGTTTACCTGGTAGCGTACCACTATTACCAACATTGTCTGTTTTGTACCCATTTTTTATTCACCACTGTTGAGCACATTCAGCCATTGATCTAAATTATGTCGATCTTGGCGTGCTTGGATTGATGCTCCTTCATTGAGCATTTGGTCATTAATGGCGCCTTCCATCGCATCATTCTCCACAAAGAGGGTCTTATCACAACTCTTAGACTCCATGTTTTCAATTTCAATTGCTTCCTTTCCTTCCTTCTGATTACTTTTCGATACATTCGCTTGTTGTTTCCTGGTTCGTGCCATGGCTCAGGTGTCTATGTAATACCCCATATTTTTAGTATTTATTTAAATAATAAAATATTTATTTTATATTTATTTTCTAAAATAAATATTTGAAGCAAAGGGTATTTTAGTATTTCCAATGATTTTTAATTATTTTGGCGGGAATATGGCGCCAAAATTGAATTTGTTAAGCTTTTGGTATTAAGTCCTA